>NW_006399911.1:1121956-1126577 GCF_000299155.1 Elephantulus edwardii | reverse complement strand
GGGCCTGGGTTTCAGCTGTCCACACCACAGCAGTGGGCAACGAGCTTAAAGCCCCTGATGGCTCTGGGCACTGACTCTCACCAGTGGCTATGGATGAAGTCACAGGCGATTTTCAGCCAGCGCCGGTCATCAATAGAATTCTGTACAGCAATGAAATTAGCCAATCTAGCTACAGAGACAGAAACAACAGAGAAAAATCTTAAAGACATAGAGTGTGTGAAAGCAGTCAAAAACAATAGGATGCAGGCTCTATAATTTCCCTTCTATAACACAAGAGAATGAGATTATGCATTATTGTCCATAACAAGATACAAAAGGCAGAAAGAAAAGCAAAGACATAAATACATAGCTGAGATAGCATTTCAAAATGAAAGAGAACTATAATGAGTGAGTAAGTGGGAGGGAGAAGGCTTCTGGAATACCGGGTTCCTAGGTAAGGTTACCTTGGACAATTCATTAGCTGCATGTTCATATTTTATACACTTTGAGATATTTACTATGTCACTTGATTATTTTCTTAATCTTTTTATCGTGATTTGAGTGAACGTTTACAGAGCAAATTGGTTTTCTACCCAACTACTCACACACATTTTGCTTCATGATATTAATTATAATCCCTACACTGTAAACAGCACTTTTCCCAGCTTTCTCCCTTTGCTATGTTTCCTGTTTCCATCCGTCCTCCTTTTCTCTCCATTCTGCCTTCTGAGCATTATCTCTTCGTGAATACTGCCCTTTTGCTCTCGCATGGTTGGTTGGTTCTTGTAAGGAGTATACCCACCTGGTGTTATTGATCGCCTACGGGCCTACAACTGTTAGGCTGGAAGTAGAGTCACAGGGTTCAGCTCATTCCCAAGCTTGAAGGACAACTAAGGACGATAGTCTCTGAGATTTCACCCATTCTATCAGATCAGTAGGCCTGGTCTTTCTTACAGTTTCAAGTCTTGTTCCATACTTTTCATCTGCTCTTCCAGGGACCTTCTACTGTGATCCCTTTCAGGGTGGTCAGCAGTGTGGTAGGTGGACACCAGGTGGCTATCATAATGCCAAGGTTATAGACATTATAGACATTGAAGTGGGCTCATTAGTACCATCAGTCCTTTGGAGTCATGGACTTGTGGGGCTTTAAAAAAATATTTTTTTCACTCGTCTTTGCTATGTTGTTGTTGTTATGTGCCATCGAGTCACTTGCGACTCATAGTGACCTTACATACAACAGCCCTGAACCCTGCTCTATCCTGTGCCAATCTCATTGACTCTGACACACCCATCCCGATTACCCCAGTCACTGAATCAATCCGTTTCACAGAGGGTCTTCCTCTCCTGTGCTGTCCCACCACCCTCCCAAGCATGATGTCCCTCTCCAAGTACTGATTCCCGCCTTGCAACATGTCCCAAGTATGCCAGGCGAAGCTTCAGAATCCTTGCCTCCAAGGAACTGCCTAGTTTATCCCTCTCTAGGACAAACCTGGTTCCCTCTTAACATAATCATCTAATCACTCACATAATCAGTCAAGTTTTGTCACACATGTAGATAAATCCTTTTCTTTTATATAATTAGAATTGTACTTTTGTCTTTTACGCCATACTTTTTTCATTTATAAATGTATTTCGGATGTCATCCAACTCGGAATGTATAAACTTGTTGTTGTTGTTCTGTACCATGAAGTCAGGACAAACCCAAAGCTGACTCTCCGGCAGGTTTTCAGAGACAGTAAATTGCATGGTGGAGATATGTACCAGTCTTCAAATACTTCCTTTGTATGGATCTACAAAAAATGATCTTATTGATAAATACTAACCCCTCATGCCCAAAGTCATTCAGGTCATTCCAACTTTTTGTTATTTCTTAACAATTGAGATGAACAGTCTTTATACATTATCTACTTAGGCATTTGCACAAATATATCTTGAAATAAGTTTCAAGAAATGGACTTTTCAAATTTCCAACCATAATTGAATGGCTTGAAAAATTATGGTTCATTCACATGATGGAATACTATGCAGCACGCAGGAGCAATGATTTTGTAAATCACTACCTAACTTGGGAGGAACTGGAGAGCATCATGCTAAGTGGACTAACTCAGTTCCGTAAGGACAAATACTGTATAAGACCATTCTTGTAGAAATAGATAACTAGCAGAACATGTTTGAGGGTCTAAGAGGGGGGATAGGAGAGCAGAGGGGTGGGAATGGGGAAGTAATCATGGGGTTGCACAGTTTGATGGATGGAAGGGGGAGGTTAGAAAGGTGGGGCGGGGATCTGGTGAGGGACAATGTATACAGACTGTGTAGGTAAACCAGTATAAATTTTTAAAAAACAGAATTTCCAGAAATAAAAAAACCCACAAACAAAAAAGAAACACACACCCTCCCTCCACACACACACAGAAATGGACTTTAGAGATCACAACTTAGTGCACTTTACACACACAGATGATAACATCTAATCTGTATTTGCATTTATCTGCTCTGTCATCAGTTATACACACCCGTTTCCCCACAACTTGTCTATCATTGGTTATCATTAAAATTCCTATTTCCTCTAATTTGATGGGTTTTAAAAAAACTTCATTGTTTAAAATGACATTTTCTAACTATGAAAGATCTTGAACTTGAGGTGATATTTTTGTGAACTCAGGTTATGAATTCTGGCTGTTGAATTGACACCATTATTACCTTGTGGCTTATTCAATATAACAAGGATAATATTTTTTTAAATCTCTATATAACTTAAAAGGCATGTCATGTCAAACATGATATCAATTCTCTGTAAATCAGTAATTCACCTCAGGAATATGTAGTGAGTGACAAGGCATTCAGGAAGGATGATGTTACTTACGTTCTACAAAAGGTGCCTTTTCCTCCTGCCTTTTGTTCTGAGTGTCCACAGAGAACTAGAGGTGGCAGAATAGGATCATGAAAGCCTCCAGTCCAGGAGTTAAGGTTTCCTGCTGTGAACCTAACATAGCAAACCCATAAGGTGCCAGTCTAGACAGGCAAAATCACTCCTCCATTCACCAATACTGCATGTCTGGGCTGTGAATGACAGGTAAAAATAGAAGGTCAGGTTTCCAAGGAGGCTTTGTTTCTTGGAATGCATCTTTAGTGTGGAGTTGATTTGTTAAAACAGAGAACATTAACAGCTAACCTAGAGTGGTCACAGGAACAACTAGCACTTGTATAACATCAGGTACCAACTCCCCCAAGGGTTTTGCACATACTCAGTATTATAGCAGTCTCATGAGGGTGGAGGTCAAGTAGCTTGCCTGAGATCACACAGTTAGTAAGTGGCAGAGCCAAAACTTGAACCCAGCTATCCACCCCACAGTTCATATTCTCCTTTAAACATTCTATCCCCTGTAAAGATGGAAGTGTTGCTAGGGATCAAGATTGTTGAGTCTGTTAAAAGAGTAGGAGAAATGAAACACTACAATATATGACTCTGGTGGCCTAGTGGCAAGGAGCTAAGCTGCCATCCCAAAGGCACACAGTTCGAATCTACTAGTTGCTCTGTGGGAAGAAAGATGGGCAACCTCCTTCCATGAGATTTACTGCCTCTGAAAACTCACTAAAGGTTCAGCTTTGAGTCAGTTCTGGCTCAACAGCATGTAACAGCAATATATGGCTGTGACTCTTGGGCTCTGAGAAGTAGAACCCAGCTCTTCCGGTAGTCTTGCAGAATGTCTCCTGTCATCACAGGGCCATTACAATGGCCTGAGGCACTCTGCTACATTTCTAGATCTTCACACAGGAAATGAGAGAAATTTAAAAATTCAAATAATTAAAATACACACTACTAGGTTAGATACCATAATTTGATCACCAAATTATTTTTACATTTTTAAATTAAATTTGATGAAAATTTAATTAAATGACTCTTTGCTTCCATTAGGAACAAGTATTTGTAAACAATCCTGGTCTGAAATTCGCAAACTATGGAAACATTAGTGAGCGTATCGAATTAAGGAAACGATTGGGTTGCAAGTCATTCCAGTGGTATTTGGACACAGTCTTCCCAGAGTTGGAGCCATCTCCGAACAAATTAATGGAGGCAAGCCAATGATTTTCATTAATAAATGGTGAAAGAACCTCTCCTCCTCAACCAAGAAATGTTTAAGAGGACAAGTTTGGAACATCATCAAAATATACGAAATGCAAGGAGAAATGTAGCCAGGTGTGATCTGTAAAAAGAGTGCCTTTTCCTTGTAATGGTAGTTCTTCACTGCCCTGGGGTGACCAGATTATGCATTAGAAACCTAACAGCTAAGACTTTAATGTACAATTAATTAGGGTCAAGTGCATTACCTTCAAATATTTGCCAAACTTCCTTCGTCCTGGTGGAGTATGTAGATTGCTCTGCTTTTGGTGACTCTGCTAACTCAATTTCTCCTCCTACATAAGTAACTCGGATTGGCTAGAAATCTACAGAGAGATTGGCACTGGATTGGACTATACCAAGCTCCTCTTTGGTCAAGATGCAAGTCCTGGTATTGACACTTTGCTGGGCTGGACTCTCGTGTTTCTGGTTTTAAGCTTTTGCCTGGGCTGCTAGCTCAGCTTTGTTGTCCAGTTGCCAGCAAAACCTCACAAATTAAAACAGATTTAACTTTATAATTAT
>NW_006399911.1:1105050-1120545 GCF_000299155.1 Elephantulus edwardii | reverse complement strand
GCAGCATCTGTTAACTGAAATATGTCAATTGGTATACCATGTATTCCTGGAGCCTTATTTATTTATTTATATATATAAACATGAGCCATGAATCAGGCAATATCTAAATGGGAAGTAAAGGGAGCACTAGTGGTCTAATGGTATGAAATTGTGCTGCCCATTCTAAATGGGAAGTAGGAACGTGTTTCATCAACAGGGGGGTAAGTCAAGGATTTATATAGTAAACACAAACAAGAGCACATGCTCGCAAATGCATGCAGTTGTTGATTATGAGTCTTCTTACTGACTACTTGCAAGGATGGCTCAAGGAATTACTTCATTAAGTCTGATATCTACGAGGGTATTATTTCCTGAAAATTTGATGGCTGAATGAACGAAAAATTTTCTTTGTGACTTTCACGCAAATTATAATGTATGTTTGTTATTGTTGTTAAGTGCCATGGAGTTGTAGACCCTGTGAACGAAAAAGCTGAACACTTGTAAAACTTTCATCATTTCTCCAAGTTCACAGAGTTTCTGGAGGCAAGCTACTTTGGAAGTGGATGTCACTCCTGTTTCCAAGCTTTTTTTAGTCGGGAAGCTGGTCCACCCAACACTGTCCACTGTCAATGGGTAACCATTATTGCATTTGACACATCAGTGTCACAGTGTTTAGCATCACAGCAACCATGAGTTACCTCTGTACAACAAATGGTGAAATCCAACCTAGAAAAATGTTTGACCAAAAACAATTAAAACCAGGCCTGAGGGCCACAGATTAAAATCACCCACCTTTGGTAGTTTCCAACTTTCAGTCATCAGACTTCAGCAAATCTAAATCAAAGCCCAATCCACCGCCGTTTCTGTTCTGAGTCATGGCAACCATCAATGGATTTCTAAGGCTGTCCATCTTTTGGTTAGCATCCCAAGATGGAAACCACTACACAACAACGCATCTAGAGACTACGTATTTATATTTACACCATCCAGTTCATTCCTATCAAGTCAGCTGTCACTTGAGTGTCTCCTCTTCCCAGCTTTTGATTTTGCCTTTTCCATATCTGGTCCCTACTTCTGGCATCTTGTGGGTGGTATGGTCTGTGGTTAAGTACAGTTGAACTTGTGTTTGTCTTTGTGTAGTGGGGACCAGGGCAGAGGCAGTTAAGATGTCTGAAGTTTTTTCTTTTTTAAATTTTATTAATTTTAATGAAAATTTACAAAGACTTTGGATTTCCATTCATTCACTGTTGCACTTTCCTCCCGGCCCAACTTCCCCCTGCCCAGTTTGCTCTTCTCTTTGAAAAGTAAAATTCTCTCATTGTTTTATAATCCCTCCCCCCAATTCCACTCCACTATTCAGCCTTCATTCTGAACTCATGTCATGACCATAATACCTAATCACATATCCCTTTTAACCAGTTCTCTCCCTCATCTGTTTCAATGCAGTATACATAATACATCCCATCTTTCTCAGTCTCCCCCCAACCCCGATGTCAGTCCTGTTTTACAACAGTGGTACTATGCAATATTTGTCCTTTTGTGACCGAAATATTTCACTCAGCATAATGTCCTCCAGGGTCACCCATTTTTTATAATATTTCATGAGTTCTTTGTTTTTCAATGCAGTGTAGTATTCCATTGTGTGAATATACCAGAGCTTCTCTATCCATTTGTTTGTTGATGGGCACTTAGGTTGTTTCCAACTCTTTGCTATTGTGAACAAAGCCATGATAAACATGGGTGTGCATATATCTGCTTGGGTGGTGGGTTTTAGTGCCAGTCTTATTTAATAGTCATCATGAACCTGTGATGCAGAATGAAACACCCCACCAACTCTTTTTTATGAAAAAATATGTTCTCACTTCTTCTGGGTAGGTACCTAGGAGTGAAATTGTTGGGCTATATGGTAATTACGTATTTTACATTTTGAGAAGCTATTTTTTGGAGTGCTGTACTGTTTTAGTTCCCATCACCAATGTATGAAGGTTCAGATTTCTCCATTTCCTAGCTGCCTTTACCATCTGTTTTATTTATTGTTGCCACTTCAGCATCTTTAGGTGGATGATAATGGGTATCTAATTATGATTTTGACTTGTATTTCTGTGATGAATGACGATGAGAATTTTTTTAAAGTGCCTATTGGCTATTTATATCCCTTATTTTGAGAAATGTTTACTGGTACAAAGTGATTATTTTCAGATTAGTGATTGACTTTTTAAGTTGTAGGCCTTGACTTCCTCTGCCTTCATAGATATATGATTTGCAAATATTTTTCCCAGTTTATGGCTTATCTTATCACTGTCTGGATTTTTTAAACTTAATGATTATTTAAAAATATACATAACAAAACCTTTCCCATTTCAATTGATTTTTTCATTTTATTATTACTGTAAAAAACAAACAAACAAACATGTGCAGGGATTCAAGGGGATAAGGGGTGGGAGCAGAAGAGTGAGGAGAAGTAGAGATGAAATCACAGAGTTGTACACTACAGAACAATATGTTTTGTGCTGATTCTGAGTAAAATGTTCCATGTGTGTTTACAAGATCAAGATGGGTGTTGTATTCTTTAGTTCTTCTACATCTTTGTTGAGTGAGTTTCTAGTCACTCTGTCCATCAAAAGTGCTATATTGACTTTGTATGTATCTAGCAGTCACTGGGTGCATTTATATTAACCATAGTTATGTTTTCTTGTTCAACTGACACTTCAACCATTATATAATGTCCTTCCTTATCTCTTATTGTGTTTTTTGCCTTGAAGTCTACTTTTTGGAAATAAATGTTGCCATTCCTCTTTTTTAATTGCTATTTATTTATTTTGCCCCACTGTTTGATTTCCTCCCCTGTATTTGTCCTAGCAACTAAGGTATTTTTCTTTTCTAGATTGCACATTGGTGAGCCTTGATTTGTTATCCATTCTGCTATTCTTTTTCTTTTGACTGGGACATGTGCTGCGTTCACTTTTTTTTTTAAAGTTAAGCATCCTTTACTGTAACTACCCCCCAAGATGTACTTATGTGTAGTTCTAACAAATTAAACCAAATCCAGAAACACAACAGATAGTAATCCACAAAGCTATCAGTTAGTTCTTTGAGAGGATTAATAAAATCAATAAATCCTCAGCAAATATGTTGTTTGTTGTTGTTATAAGCTGTCAAGTTGCCTGCGACTCATAGCGACCCTTTGTACAACAGCCCTAAACTCTGCTCTATCCTGTGTCAAAATTATTGTCTCTGACACACCTACCCCCATTACCCCAGTCACTGAATCAATTCACCTCATAGAGGGTCTTCCTCTCCTGCACTGTCCCTCCACCCTCCCAAGTATAATGTTTCTCTCCAAGGACCGGTCCTTCCTTATAACATGTCCAAAGTATGTCAGACCATGCTTCAGAATCCTTGCTTCCAAGGAACAGCCTGGTTTAACCCTCTCCAGGATGAATCTGTTTGTTTTCCTAGCAGTCCATGGTACCCTCAATACTCTTCTCCAGCACCACAGCTTAAAGGCATCAATTCTCCTTCTATCCTCCCTAGTCATTGTCCAGCTCTCTGATACATAGCACGTAATTGCGAAGACCATGGCCTGTATCAGGTGCACCTTAGTTTCTAGACTGACATCATTGCTCTTCAGTACTCTGGAAAGGTCTCTGACAGCAGACTTTCCCATTGCAATTTGTCTTTTAATTTCCTGGCTTCTGGTGCCAAGAGTGTTGACTGTGGACCGAAGCAAACTAAAGCCATTTACAATCTTAATCTCTTTACCATCCATCCTGATGCTGCCATTTGGCCCAGTGGTGACAATCTGCTCTTTTCCATAAAATGCTTGTCTATCAGATACTGTTCTAAATCTGAACATTCATATTAAGACAGACTAGGAAGAAGGATTGGACATCCATTTCTGAAATGGCAGGCCTTTGAAAACCCTATGTACAATAGAAAGCCAGCAAATTTAAAAAAAAAAAAAAAAAAAAAAAGAAGGTGCAAAGAATAAGAATAAATAATTAAAAGGGTGACATCACATCACAACCAACTGACATAAAGAAATTAAGAGAATACAACGTAGAACTATACTCCAAAGCCTGAATTCACACCGACAGAGGCAGAAAACTTGAACAGACCTATAACAAAAAAGGAAAGTGGATGGATAGATCATGGAGTGAAGGGGATTCCCAATGGAAAACATTCTAGTCCAGACAACTTCTTTGATGAATTCTACCAAACATTCAGATAATAAATGACACTAATTCTCAGACTATTCTGTTGTTGTTGTTATGTGCCATCAAGCCATTTGTGACTCATATCGATCCTATGTACAAGAGCCCTAAACGCCATTCTAACCTGTGCCAACCTTGCCATCTCTGACACACTCCTTCCCACCACTCCAATCACAGAATCGATCCATCTCATCGAGGTCTTCCTCTCCTGCGCCATGCCTCCACTCCCAAACATGATGTCCCTCTCCAAGGACCAGTCCGTCCTTGAAACATGTACAAAGTGTGTCAGACAAAGCTTCAGAAACCTTGACTCCAAGGAGCATTCGGGCTTCACCCTCTCCAGGACAAACCTGTTTGTTCTCCTAGCTGTCCATGGTATATTCAGCACTTTTTTCCAGCACCACAGCTCAAAGGCATCAATTCTTTTTCTGTCATCCCTATTCACTGTCCAACTCTCTGATTGCACATAATTGCAAAGACTATAGCCTGAATCAGGCACACCTTAGTCTCCAGCCTGACGTCATTGCACTTCAGTACTCTTGAGAGGTCACTCACAGCTGACTTTCCCAATGCAATTCGTCTCTTGATTTCCTGGCTTCTGTTACCAAGAGCGTTGACTGTGGAACCAAGTAAACTAAAACTGTTAACTATCTCAATCTCTTCACCATCCATACTGATGCTGCCATTGGCCCAGTGGTGAGAATCTTTATTTTCTTGATGTTGAGCTTCAATTCATATTGAAGGCTGCAGTCCTTGACATTCTGCAGCAAGCGCTTCAGGTCCTCCTCAGTTTCAGCAAGCTAAGATATAGAAAACTATAGGATACTCTAGAAATCATGCTATAAAGCCAGCATAACACTGATACTAAAGCCAGGCAAATAAATGGCTAAAAAAGATAATGATAGAACAATATCCCTTAACAAAATGGATTTACACAGTAAATTTATCAATGCACTCAAGTACATCAGAGATCACGAGGATGGCACAGGTTAGAGCAAGGTTCAGATCTGTTGTTCATAGAGTCATTAAGGGTCGCAGTTGATTTGACAGCACCTACCAACAAAAACAACATCACTCCAGAACATAGATGCAAATACTCTCAATAAAATCTTTGTCAACAGAACTCAAGATCATATTAAAAAAAGCATTCATCATGATCAAGTGGTACTCTTAGTAGGTATTAAAGAATAGTTCTACAATCACTGTAATTCACTATATAAATAAAACCACATGATCAGAACAATCAACTCAGAAAAGTCCAAATTCAACACAAAAACATTTAAAAAATAGGAATATAAGGAACTTTTTCAACATAATCAAAAGCATGTGTACAAAAACAACAGCCAACATGATTCTCAATGGAAAGAAACTGAGTGTATGGGAGCCAGTCATGAATGTCCTTTATAAATACTCCTATTTAATATTGTATTGGAAGTTCTAGTCAAACCAACAAGGCAGGAAAGTGAATAATAGGCTTTCACACTGGCAAATAGAAAGTTAAACTATCTCCAATTTAACTTTTATGATCCACTTATAGAAAATCCCAAATAGTAAAAAAAAAAAATTAAAAAAAAGTCCTTATCTGCATCAAAAGAATTCTCCAAAAGAGTAAAAGGAGAATATACAGTCTGGGGGAAAGAGGGGAGGGGGAAATAACTTATCTGACAAAGATTCCACTCTAAATTTTACAGGAAATTCCCAACACTTCAACTATAAAAAGGCAAACAATCCAATTACAAAATGGCAGAAGACATGAAACGGCTTATCAGCTGCATCACAGACATACAGATGAGCAACAAACACACAAAAAAATGGTTGAGATCATTAGATAAAAGATATATGCAAATTAGAACATCAATGAATTATGTAATCTCAGCAACAACAGCAACATTTAATAGGATAGCAAACAACAAATGCTGGAGACAGTGTGGAGAGATTTTAACTCTTTTTTTTTTCTTTTTTTTTTTTTTACGTGTACTGTCAAATCATATCTGACTGGTACAGGAGGAGATTGTCCCTCCTTCCCCGGCAGAGCATCTGGTGGATTCGAACCGTGCACCTCTGGGATTGTAGTTGCAGCTTCTTGCCACTAGGCCACCAGAGCTCCCCTGAGATTTTAACTCTTACACTGCAGGTGGATGGAAAGTAGTAGTGCTTTCTCAAAAGTCTGAAAATGGACATACCATTTAGTCCAACTATCCCACTATCAATAACACAAGAGTATATCGTATTCTCAGGAGCACGGAGCCTCCACTCTGGGAGGTGGCTGCTAGTGTCTTGATGGTGGTCACATAAGGGAAGTTTTGGGTTGTGTTTGATGTGTGTTACTGTTCCTCCCCCCCCCGCAGGTGTCCCTTGAACCTTTGACCAAGGATAGAGGTCTGCTAAAGGGTGTGTCTTTAAAATTCCGTAATGAGGGGATGGGTCTGTGGGCCAGCTGGGAATTTTTGAGTCATGTTTGATGTGTGTTATTATTTACTAATTTTAGAATGAATATTCTTTAAGTGATACAGCAATCATTTGTCTATTTCCTGTACTGAGTAACGTGGAGTTGTGATGCTGCACACTGTGCCATAGTCGTGTCAAATTGCATAATGGTTACCCTTGATGTACAATGTTTGGAGGAGCTTCCAGATTGATTCAGGTTGAGAAGCAGGAGTGACAATCACTCGCTAAACTAGATGCTTCTTTCTCAAAAAGTTGCAAATAGAGATACCATTTGACCCAGCAATTCCACTACTGGGAATATACCCTGAAGAGACCATAGCTGACATCCAAGCAGATATATGCACACCCATGTTTATTGCAGCTTTGTTCACAATAGCAAGGAGTTGGAAACAACCTAAGTGCCCATCAACAAACGAATGGCTAGAGAAGCTGTGGTATATTCGCACAATGGAATACTATGCTGCATTAAAAAACAAGGAACTCATGCAATATTATTAAAAATGGTTGACTCTGGAGAACATTATGCTGAGAGAAATATCCCAGTCACAAAATGACAAATATTACATGATGCCACTGTTGTAGAATGGGACTGTCTTTGGGGTTGGGGAGAGACTGAGTAAGATGGGTTCAATAATGTATACTGCACTGAAACAGAGGAGGGAGAGAACCATTTAAAAGAGAGATGTAACTGGGTATTTCTGTCATCACAGGAGACTAGAGCGAGGGCGGCATGGTGGAGGGGACCTGGAGGAGGGTTTGTAAAACAATGAAAGAATCTTTTCTTTTACTTTTCCATAATTTTTGGACTCATGTACTTATAACTTGTTAGTCAAATTTGTGTCTTCTAGGTTGCAACACCCCCATGATACATCTTGAAGGATATGTACATGTACAGCCAAGCACAATCAATAAGAGTGCATCTGAATTCCAAAATCAATCTCCATAATAGTCTATGTGTTTCCTACTGCCAAAGGGGCCCTTTAGAGTAGTGAGAGAAGATCTTCACCCTGAAACCCACAGCGTCCCTTTTCAGCAGGAAGTAGCTAAGAGAATACGCCGTGCCCTTTTCCTTATGACTCAGGGTGAAGTCTCTCTCAGGGAGGAGTGATAGGGAATAGCAAAGGACACACTGACAAAGAAGATTAATCAGAACTGGCTTTGACAAACACTGTGGCATTTGGACAAGAACAAACTGGGAGGAGGGTAGAGAGAATAGTGCAACAATGAATGAATGGAAACCCAAAATCTCTGTAAATGTTTATGAAAATTAATAAAATATAATTATAGAAAAAAATAAACTAGATGCTTCTGGAAATTCTATAAACGTGCAGAAAGGAAACTAGTGCTATTATATCTAGAGGAAAATTCTTCCACTCTGTACATCACTATTTGTCAATGTACTGAATGAAGTAACCTGGGTTGCTGTGATGCTGAACCTTGTGCCATTGGGGTATCAAATACCAGAATGGTTTCCCAATGTGGACAGTGTTTAGTGGACCTCCCAGTTGTAAAACAGGTTTGGAAGCAGAAGTGGCATCTACTTGCCTCTGGAAACTATGAATTTGGAGAAATGACGATAGTTATGGAAAGGCATTAGGTCTTTTGTTCATAGAGTCGCTATGCGTCATACTCGACTTGATGGCAATCAACAACAATCCCACTACAAAATATAACCTACAAATGGACATATGCACACTCATGTTGATGGCATCAGAGATGGAAAGAACCCAATTGTCCATCAACAGGCGGACAGTTAAAGACACTGTTGTACATTCACAAAATGGAGTCTCAGGTAACACTAAAGAGAATTCTCTAAATATTTCATAACATGCATGAATCTAGAAGGACATATGAGTGACATTTTAATTATAAAAGGACAATTATTATATAACACCACGGTTAAAAAGCTAAGGAAAGGTTTATTCACAGATAAGCATTCTTGGATGGTTATTTGGGAGAAGGGAGTAAAAATCAATAGATAATAATCAAGTTGGGTGAAGTGAAAAACCATACAATGAAGGGTTCATCAGATATTGTAATTATTAATGGCATTAATGAATTGTAACTAATGTTACAAGAAAACGTGTATGAATGATAGGATGAAAAATCAGTATGATTTGTAAGCTTTCACTTAAATAACAATCAAAAACATTTTTACACACAGAAACATTCTTTAATGGTTGCCAGGTGATGGGAGGAGAGAAACGATGACGTCTGTAAATAGATAACAGATACGTATTATTGCCCTATTTAGCGCAGCCATACTCTGCCCTGCCCCATCTGGGGCTCTGCTCAGGGATGGGCCTGCGGGGCTACATCCAGCCTTCCCGGGTAGCAGAGACTCAAGAAATCTTTGGGGTTCTGTTTTCTGGTTCTGTGATCCCATGAGCTCTTTGGGTATCTGAGCTGAAGGGCATGAGACGGCTAGAGGACCCCTTCAGTCCTGCTCACCTCACTCCACCCCACCCTGCAGAGTCTCAAATTTAAGCATTTTATAAATTGTATTTTTAAGTGTATGTTTTAAACTTGTAAAAAAAAAAGAGATACGTATTAACCAAGATAAAGAGAAATGATACACATAAAGGGAATGATCATCATAATAACAAACTCAAACTCAAATCCACTGCCGGAATGGCGACCCTCCACTGCGTTTCTAGAGCTGTAAAACCGCCCATGGGCGGAGACAGCCCTATTTTCTAGAGAAACTAGTGGATTAATGGACAACGCAGCATAACGCGCTAAAGCACGAGAGCTCCTTGAAAAGTAGAATGTCAAGACGGAAAAGGAAGACAGAGAAAGGTACAGGAGAAGTAGAGGTAACGGGGCAGCCCTAACGCGGCGGCGGCGCTGAAGCAGCGCGAGCACTCGGCCTCCGGGGGCGGGGCGGCGCCGTCACGTGCGGCGGCCGTCACGTGTCCCGGCGCTGGCGCCGACTGCTCGGCTGTTCGCGGCGCGCACAATCTGCGCAAGGTGGTCTAGGGGTTGTGTGAGGCCGGCCGCTAGCGCGTCCCGCTCCTCTGCACGGTCCTGGCGGTCCCGGGCCCCTGCGCGCTGGGGTGAATGCTGCCGGGGCCGAGTAGGGGCGGGAGAGAAGATGGCACAGCCCCAGTCTCGAAAGACCGCGGTCCTGGGCTGCCAATGGTGGGGTGAGTAACGGCGCGGGCGGGCTCCCCTCGCTCCTGCGCCTGCCTTTGATCTGCGGGCGAACGACGGGGCCCCGTGTCTCCGACCGCTTTCCCAAAGTACCAAACCGAGACTTGGCGCCAGGACCGCCTGCGTGGGCCCGGCTGGCTGGGCTCGGCCGAGAGGGCCCTGCGGGGCTCGCCGTGTAGTGCCGCTCTTTGCACTTCACTTGATCAGGCATCTCCGAGCACAGTTAAAAACCCAAATCCAGTTCCTAGGATAGGCTTATTTACAGAGAAGGTTCCGGAGACCGTGATAGCTGACACCGAGTGGTTTCCCCCCCTCCCACCAATCTCATTTCCAGTTTTTGCATTAGGCTTCTGAGAATGCAGAACGTACTATAAAGAGTGTGCAATGGAGACTTAATTCTCATTTTCGGGCATTTTACAACTGGGAAGGGGGGGAAGTAATGCAACAGGTTCATACAGTCATTTATAAAATTTAAGTCTAAAGAAGAGTTCTTAAAAAAAAAAACCCAAAACAAAAAACAGAGTTCTCTAAAAGAACACTTAATTGCTGTCTAGTCACAGTAGGCGTCGAGGACACTGTTCTTACCCAGAGACCCAGTAAGACAGAAATGCCACTTAGGGTTCCTTCCCTATGCTTTAGGTTTTAGGGGACCTGATCCCCTGGTATTTTACTGACACAGCTTTTTGGCTTGCAGTCCTGTGCTTAACCATTGCACACCACCAGGGCTTCTTTGAGTCAGAACATGCTGTTGCCATCAAGACTCCTTAAGGACCCAGGAGGATGAAGTAGAGCTGCCCCATGGGATTTCCAAGGCTGTGATCTTTACAGAGGAGCTCTCATGGCCTAGTGGTAAGAACCTGTGCTGTAATCCCACATGCACCAGGTTGAAACCACCAGCTGCTCCTCAGATGGACAGTCTCCTGTGTGATTAATAACTTCTGAAAACACGCTGGAGGGTCACCTGTGGGTCAGTTCTGACTCAAAGATACTAAGCAACAGTCTTTACAGAGGCGAACTGCCACATCTTTTTTCTGCAGAGCATTGGTAAAGTCCAGCCTCCCACCCACCCATACTGACCAGGGTTGCTAAGGAGTCAGAATTTCTCCCTCTCTCTCAGTGCTGTGGAATTGAAACCGAGTCGTGCCTGACCCTTGAATAGTTTCAGGTCTTTAAATCCCCTGGGAGAAGATTGCCCATTTTTGTCCCTTGGGGCCACAGGTGCATTCCAGCTGCCAGAAGGGTACATACAGCCTTTGGGTTAGCAGCACAACTCCCTACAGACTTAGCCATCAGAGCCAGAATATTGCTGTTTTGTTATTTTTTGGTGCCATCAAATCAACTGTGACTCATAGCTAACTTATGAACAGCAGGTCTGAACTTTGCCCTATCCTGTAAACGCTCATGATCTCCAATATGCTCAGGCTGTTACAGTCATTAAATCAGCCCATCTTGTTGAGGGTCTTCTTTTTCTCTGACCCTACACCATTCCGAGCATGATGTCTTTTTGCAATGACTGACCCCTTCTGACAACATGACCCAAAGTATATGATGAAATTTCACTATCCTCACCTCTAGGGAGCACCTTGAATGCACTTCCTTCAAGATGAATAGTTTGTTCCTTTGGCTAACCATGGGATATTCAGTATTCTTCTCCAATACCACAATTCAGAGGCTTCAGTTCTTCCATTATCCTTATTCATTGGCACATACTCAGATGCTTAGAAAATAATTGAAAAAAAAAATCATGTCTTGGATCAGGCTTTTCTTAGTCTTTAAACAACATTCTTGAAATCCTTTATATTCTGTTAATTGCTAAATTTGTTGGTGCCACTTCATTTTCTGGCTTGGCATTTCTCCAGATCCCTCTGACATCACTGCTTTTCAGACTTCTGTCTTGAGTTTCTCTTTCCTTGTGGGCCTCTCCATGTCCTTCAGAGTCCTTCCTCCTTCCCACAGCCCGTAAGTGCATACAACCCCAAAGGCTAAATGTGTACTCCTTGAGTCATTTGACTTGCTTCATCTCTTAGTTGCCCTTGTTCTGTTTCATGTGACTTAAAGACAAATTTTGTGTTTATTTTTACCTTTACTTAGGAATAGTTTAAAACTTCAAGCTTACTGCTGGCATCTCTGTATTAACATCCCTTTGTGATGATGCAGATGCAACATGTCCAGAATTTCTCTTCTGTTTGTCTTCACAAACTTGTACTCTCTTGTTTCCTGTCATTGAGATGTGGATGTTGGGTGCAGTTGTCATGGCGGTGCCTGCCTTAGGAACCCGAGCGCTGCCTATAGGGCCCCTGCTTCCACTTCTGATTCTACTCTCCTTCCTTCCTCCATGATTAATTCAAGTTCTTTCTGTCTCAAGCCATTTTATACTCTGCTACTGAAATTTTTGAGTTGTAAGCAACTCATCAGCCCATAACAACAGCAGCAACAACAACAAGGTACTGTGGTGTCAAGGTTTATTGTTCAAAATGGTTTTCCTAGCCATTGAGTTTGCCTTTGCCATGTGGATAAGCAAGGACCTATAAATGGAATGTTTTGGTCTATTCACAAGGGTATTGGCTATTCTTAGCATTAAATTGAGCAGATTCAGCAGCAGAAATTGGGAATCTTACCTCCAGCAAAGCTGAATGGGGTTTACAGGAACAGCAGCTGCAGCAGAGAGCCAGAAATGTCACATGAGACAGATCTCACCTTGGGACTGCTGCTCCATGGAACCAGAACTAGGAGCCTTCACCCAAATTTGTTGAAAGACTTGAGGTTGGGAGGCAGGAGCCTAAACTAGCAGAACTAAGAAAGCCACGAGGCTGAAGGCTCTGTGGCCTGTAAACACATTTTAGTAGTTGTCCTGACTTAGTGTACCAACTGGAATTACAGCCTTTTTTCTTTGCTAATAAAACCCATAATCACGAGTATGATTTTGTATGCTCTGTAAACTATTGCAATGGATTTCTGACCCAGTAAAATGGTAAAGTTGGTGTTGGGATTAGTGGAAAGAGGTGCAGGAGTGTGGGAGACATGTGTCAACTCATCAGAATTGGTTTTGTTGGGAATGTGGATATTATTGGGCAGTTCCCTCTTATGGAGTTAGTAGAGGTCAGATACAGCTATTTCCATGCACTCGTTGGAAGACGGATGAGCTCCTTTTGCTATGTGTTCTTACTTTGCAGTCGGAACTGACTCATAACTGACCCTCCAGTGGGTTTTCAGAGGATAGAAATCACATGGGAGGAAGTTGCCCAATTTTTTTCACCTGAAGAATACCATGTAGCTTTAAACCACATACTTTTGGATTGACGGTGTGACTCCCTACTGACTAAGCCACCAGAGCTCCCTTTTGGACATAGAACCAATGATTTCTTCTCAACTTCATTTAGACCTCAGCTAAGTCACCTTTTGCTAGCCTTATTCTGCCCTCAGCTGTTTATCATTACAGTTAACAATACTACTTGATAATGAGTTTGGAAAGTACAGACACATTTTTATTTCCCAAGACTTGAACTTTTTTCTTGCAATGCCAGGTCAATAAGTGACCATTGAACTCTGTATTAAAGTCACATTTAAGAAGTCATGCTCAAGTTTTGCAGACAAAATTGATTTCTCCTTAATCCTTATTTCTTTATGGTTTGCTTTTGTCTTTATAGTACCTTGAAGAGTGCTTTAAAACATACCTGAGACTTTGCCTGGATTTATTATCTCCTTAGGGTTGTTTTCTGTTGTTATTGTTGTTAGGTGCATACAGTCAACCTTGACCACCAGCCCTGTGAACAGTGGATCTGAACCTTGTCCTCCGGATCCTGCTCCATCTTCTCCATCTCTGATACTCTTAAAGTCACTTTGTCAGTCCTTTTTTGTTGAGGATCTTCTCTTGCACTGACCCTCTGCCTTTCAAAGCATGTCTTTCCAAAGACTAGCTCCTTCTGACAGCATGCCCAAAATATATGAGATGAAGCTTCATTATCCTGATCTCTGAGGAGCACCCTGGTTGCACTTCTCCAAGACAGACAGTGTTCTCTTGGCAGTCCATGGGATTAAGCATGTCTTAGTCTTTAAACTGACATCGTTGCTCTTTAGCACTTTGGAGAAATCCTTAGCAGATTTTTCCAATGCAGTACAGCTTTTATTTCTTTTTCTTTTATCTTTTCCTTCCTACCTCATCTTTTATTTCTTGATTGCTTTTATCATGGATATTGGTTGTGGATCTAAATAAAATTAAGTCATTGACAAATTTGGTCTTCTCCCCATCATAATACTGTCTCTTGGTCCAGTGCTGATTTTTATTTTCTTGATGTTGAAATGTAATAGTCTTTGATCTTCTGCAGCTGGTGTTTCCTCTTCTCTTTCTGCAAGCAATACTGTGTCATCTGTATAATGCAGATTGTTGATGAGCCTTCCTCCAGTCCAGGTACCACATTGTTCTTCATATCATTCATATTATCTCTTTAATTATTTTCTCAGCATACAAATGGACTAGGTATGGAGTAAGGATATGTCCCTGTCATATATCTTTCCTGACTTTAAGCCATTCAGTCCTTGTAAGCTAGTTTCTTGCTCTGTGTATATGTTTCACTTAAACACAGTTAAGTGTTCTGGGATTTCCATTTTTCTCAGTTAGCCATAATGTGTTATGATCAACACAGTTAAATGCCTTTGCATGTGTGTACATATCTGTTCTTGACTTTTCATTAGCTCTCTAGCCTATATATGCAGAAGTGGGATTACTCAGTCAATTTTTAGGGTTTTTAGAAAGCACTGTGCATTTCCTGTGCTTACTGTACCATTTTACAATCCATCAGCAGTTGATAAGGTTTCAGATTTCTTTACATCATTTGTTGTTACCTGTTTTTTGTTGTGTTGGAGGTCTTTTTTTGTTTGGTTTTTTTTTTTTTTTTTTTGTCAGTGCCATTTTACCTGGAGTGTGAGGTATTATTAACACATTGTATTTCTGATGAGCATTACTTTTTATAAGGTCTCAGTTATCTAATTTGTCTCTTGATATTTGTGCATTTTTTTATGTATGTTGGCCTAATTTTAAAAATATTGTTTTCATGTGCCACTGACATCAGAACTGACTCAGATCTGACCTTCTCGTAAGTTTTCAGAGACTGAAAGATGGGCAGAGAGCAACCTGCCTTTAGGTTCTCAACACAGCTCCTTGCCACCAGGCCACCAGAGATACCTGCATTTTCTTCCTGTGCTTTTCTTCAGGAACTTTATCATTTAGGGCTGGGATGTTTTTAAAGCCACTCATATCTGTTCACTCTTGAGGGCCACCTCAAAGCAAAACCTGGGGTGACTGAGTGGATTTTAGAGTGACCGTACAGAGTAGAGCAACTCTACAGGGTTCCAGTGGAGTGACTGGTGAGTTCAAACCACCATCCTTTAATTAGATCTGAGCACTTAGCCATTACTGTGGCAGAGTTTGAGCTCTGAGAGCTGCCTCAGGGATTTATGAATGTCTCCCCCACTTTAGGCCTACCCTGCATGTGGGTACCTGGAGTTGAGGTGCTGGAGTTGAAAATCTTGAGAGTTAAAGCTCAGAGTGCTCTGTGTCATAGTGCATAGGGAGGTGCACTGCTCACCCAAAGGCCACACTTCCCTGGCAATTCGAAAGATGAGCTGTCTTCTCTGGTACAGTATGTAGCCTCTGAAACCCACTGCTGGGTCAGCTATGAGTAGGTTCTTTTTTTTTTTTTTT
>NW_006399911.1:1047263-1103220 GCF_000299155.1 Elephantulus edwardii | reverse complement strand
TGTAGTAGGATTTGAAATCAGGGCGTGAGATACCTCCTACTGTTCTTCTATTCTTAAGGAGTGCTTTGCTTATTCGGGGCTTTTTCCCATTCCATTATGAGTAGGTTTTGACTGACAGCAGTGAGAGTGATTATGTGTTCATATGATAAGGCTCAAGGAGATAATGGCATGAGCAGTATTTTCTGTATTGGTTTCCTGTAGCTGCATGAGCATCAGTGAGGTTAAACATTAGCCATTTGTCACATTGTTTCCACTTAATCAGCTTTGTAAACAGTTTACAAATAAAACTTTATAAAAAGTGAAACTCACTGCCCATGAGTCTATTCTGACTGCTGACAGCCCTCTACCAACCAGGTTTCCAAGACTATTTATGGCAGGAGCCCGTCCATCTTTTTCTTGTAGAGTGACTGTGGGATTTGGACAGCCTGACAAGTTCTGTTGATGCCACCAGCGCTCCTTAAGCCTTCTTAGGTGGTAGATTATATTCAGAAAGGCATTTTCTAGAAAAGGCTCATGATTCTTATTTCTAGCAACAGTTTCTTTTACTTACGCATGCCTTGTTTGTCTTCTGTACTTTTAGTTTGCCTTTTTTTTTTTTGAATAGTTGTTGTTGTGTGCCATCGAGTCAGAACCCAACAGCGAGTTTTCAGAGGCAGGTTTCACATGGGAGAAGCCAGCCCATCTTTTTCTCTTGTGGAACAGCTGCTGAAATTTGAACGACATTCTTTTGGGTGACAATGCAGATCCTTACCTTTGGACCACCAGAGCTCCCTTATCTTAATAGTGTTGTTTTGTGTTATTTAGTGAGAACCAATGCATAGCTGATCCTTGCAGATTTTCAGAGGCTGTAAATTGCATGGGAGGAGATTGCCTTTCTTTCTGCAGCGGAGCAAGTGGTGGATTCGAACTGTATGTCTTTGGAATTGCAATGCATTTTCTTACCAGCAGGCCACCAGAGCTCCTTTTCTGAATAGTAAGGGACAGGAACTGACAGTATTAAGATTGTGAGTAGCTATGTACTGTTCATTTTTCTGTACCTTCAACAAGTTGGAGACTGACTTTTAGTGTTTCAAGTCTCACAAAGATAGGTTTGACTTTATTTTTTCTTTTCCATCATCCACCATCCAATGTCTTGAATCCCATGAATATTTCTTAGTCTAATAATACACACAACAGTCAAAACCTGGGAACCTGGTATTCCCCCTACCCCCCCCCCCCGTTTTTAAGGTACACTTTGGGTGTACCCTTTCCAAAACATGTCTATTTGATTTGGAGGGTTTTTTGGTGTGTGTGTGTGTAAGTAGTTTGCTTACAAAGTTCAGTATACATTGCATTTCACACCATTATTCAATCAGACTGTGTTTCATGCACCATGTTTCATAAAATCAGTCACCATTGGACCTTGTCCATCATTATCCTGTCTTTTTGCCTGGATCCTTCCCCTTTCCTTGCTCCCTTTCCTCCCTCTGCTCATCAAACTGTGTGCAGCCCTTTTTGGGAATATTTTTTTAATAGTTGAAATCTCAGCTTCTGAAAAAACCACTTGTTTTTGCCCATCTTGTACCTCTCCTCAAACTTGACCCTGTATTCCAGCCTCAAATTGCGTTTAAGAGCAGGGTCTTGGAAGACATCCTTGTTGACCATGGTTTTGTCCCAGGTGATATCCACAGTGTACCTTGTGGCATGAAGTGGTTATAGTTATACCTTTCATGAAAGATTTAGTCTTTGACCTCTTGGCAGTTTTTCTTCTTGCCCATAGCAGTTGTCACTTTTTGGGGATCACAGTCAATTCCAGCTACTAGAAAGTGGCTGTAGGGGTGGTCCAAGGTGCCATGATCAGTGTTCTTGATAACAGCTTTACATCCAAACTAGTGTCTAGCCAGGACCAGCACCGCCTTCCTGGGTTTCATGCACCATCCCCATTTCATTGGTAACCACCCAGGCCGATGGAGCCTGACTTTTGATGGACAAACCTTTTTATGATTTCTGATCAGTTTC
The DNA here is from genome assembly GCF_000299155.1 of Elephantulus edwardii. Classification (NCBI taxonomy): domain Eukaryota; kingdom Metazoa; phylum Chordata; class Mammalia; order Macroscelidea; family Macroscelididae; genus Elephantulus; species Elephantulus edwardii. Next base: position 1,101,222 of record NW_006399911.1, on the reverse strand, counting down.
TTTAGGTGAGGTTCAAGGACTGAACTTCCTGCTATCCCTGCATTTTCTTCCTCTGGCTGATGTACACATTTACTAACTTGGTTTCTGAAGACATTTTTGTGACCTCTGTATTGACCACGTCAGGAACCCCAGTGTTATAATGTATTACGTAGCAGCCTGCTCTCCAATGAGTGGCATCCCTAATCCACCAGCTGTTCCTCAGCAGAAGTTTTCTCCAGTGAAGGTTTATAGCTTCAGGAGCCCAGTGTAGGGTCACTACGAGTTGACCCAACAGCTGTGGGTTTGGTTGAGTATTGACCATGATACCAACTTTTGTTGTAGTCTTCTACAACAGTGGCTTGTAAGTGCATTTCTTGAGTAGTGCTGGCAGTCATGAGTAGGCATGTGGGCCAAGAACTGAATTCAGAAAATTAGAGGTCACAGAAAAAAAAAGACAGCCACTTTGACATGATAACATGTACCATAGAGTTGTAACCTGCTCATAGTTGACACTGCAGCCAGTTTGCAGAGGCAATAAAGAGCACCTAGAGTGCTTCCAGTCCAGGAATGATGAAACCAGCAAGAATATCACCGTTGCTGCCTGTGGACAGCTCCAACATGACCTGCATTTAATGCTTTCTCTTAACTCACCAGACCATTCCTTCTGTAGCTCTGGAGATCACCCTGCCATGCCCAGTGTGCTCACAAGATCCTTTAATCTTTGTATTCTTGCTCTTTGAGTTCCATGTTTTCTTTCTTCTCTTCCAACTTTAGCAGGATTGCAGAGTTAAGTTTATGGTTATGAAATAAAAAACCAGACAACAACAAAAATCCACCAGCTACTGCAAGGGAGAAAGGTGTGGGCAGTCTCTTCCTGTAAAGATTTACAGCCTTGGGAACCAGATGGGGATGTATTATTCAGAATACACGCAAGGGCAGTGGGTTAGGTTAACTTTTGCAACGTAATGGGGCCATAACTCTGTAGGGTGAGTTTTAAACCAGTCATTTGTGAGGTATAAAAAAAAACTCAAGAAAAGAAGCATGGAAACAACAGTTGGGGAAATGCAGATGTCACATGAAGATTTGCCACATAAAGATCTCCATGGAAAAAAGAAAGAACATCCTCCCCCCTCCCCCCCACCCCCCAGTGACTTGACAGAGAGAGAAAGCCTCCCCCAGAGCCAGCCTCTGGAATTTAGACTCTGGCTTCCTTGACTATGAAAAAGAACTTTGTTAAAACCACCCACTTGTGTTTCTATTACAGTAACACTAGATAACTGAGACAGTTGCATATGCTTTTACTCTGCATTTGAGATGTTACATGTATTTAGAGTCTTTTAGAATGTTTTGGCAGCTCTAGTGACTTACTGGTGAGAAGCTATGTTGCTAATGCCGAGATGGGTAGTTCCAAGCCACCAGCTGCTTGATGGGAGAAAGATGGGTGGTCTCCTCTCATATGATTTATTACTTAAAGAAACCTGTCAGGGGGTCAGGGAGGAGATTCATAAATATTAAGAATACCAAAACCAGGCTGTTCAGGAGCACATGATCTCTGGAATTTGCTTTGACCACTTCCTAGTTTATTATTTCCTTTAAAAAAAACACAAGAAAAACCCAACCAACCTGTTTTTGGCATTATTTTCTTGGCTAGGTAAGGAAAAAGAGTAATGTGTTACTTTTATGTTGTCAACACCTGGCAATTTCACAGCAAAAGTGGGGGAAAGATACAGTTGCAAGTTAATATTTGTATTCCCATAGTAATAGCGTTAAAATATCAACATGCCTTTTTTTCTGGAAAAAAGGTTAAGCAATTACTTGTTTAGGATAGAGTACACTTACTAAACAGCTAGAGACTACTGAAAGGGAAATACTTAAAAACAGCCATTTTAAATTTAATGAAATATTCTGAAAATTATTTTGTAATGAAGGCAATTGAGAGCTGTTTTGTTAAACAGAATTGTCTCTTTACCATTGTGGCAAAGGTTGAACATTAAAAAGTTGAGAATTTCAGATTAGAGTTCATAGAGGAAAAAGTTTTCCAGATCATGCTTTTAGAGTAACAGTTACATATTCAAATCTTATTCTCAACTTTTTTACAAATTAATGGAATGAAAATGTTTCTTCCTTTTGGCATGATTAAAACCATTCTGTTATGTTTGTGTATCTCGGTTTGGAAATCCTCTTTGTTCTTGAGATGCAGTGAAAAGACCCTTGTGGGAGGATAATTTTTCCAAAATATTTTTGACCTTGATTATGAAAGAAGTACATATTCCTTGTAGACATTTTTTTAAAGATTATAAAGTACAATGAAAATGATTCATAGTGCCTCTGAGTAGGTCATACCCAGGTGACTTGCTCAGGATTTGGGAGGGAGTGGCTGACCCTCCTTGCTCTGTGTTGGATGAATTAGTATGCACAGGAGCAGATACGTGGAAGCAGACAGACAGGTAGACAGTCAGGTAGGTCCTTTCCCCTGCATTCTTCTGGCTTTCCTTTCCCCAGCTTTGTACCCATGTCTCAAGCTGTGGCAAGAGTAGATCTCTAGGATATTTTTTGGTAGTTGCCCAAAGCAGTATATTTTGTAGCTACCATGGGGCGGGGGGTCACCTAGTAGGTAAAGAGTTGTATTACTAGCCCAAAGACACATGGGTCAAATTGACCAGCTGCTCCTTGGGAGAAAGATGGGCAGTCTTCTCGTATGTGGTTTACAGCATCAAAACCCCAATGGAGGACCATCAGGTTTGAGTCAGTTCTGTCTCAAACGGCACTGAGGTGATCCCCTCCCACCACCACCATCCTCATCCCCTGGCTTTTTATGAACAGAATTGAACATGTCTTTTTAAACAGTTAAGAACTGTTTGCACTTCTATTTCTAGAAACTATTTATGGGGGCTATTTACTCTTTTTAAAAAAATATTTATTCCCTTGTGTTTTTGAAGACTAGAAGTCCGCATTCAGGTTGCTATCTCTCGGGGTAGGGAGATCTGATAGTGTAGTCCATACTAAGTTGTGGTGCTAAAGCAAAAGCCACACTTCTCTACAGCCTAAATCCACCGTGGGCTCTGAGGGAGAAGACGGGAGAAGATGTGAGTTGGAGCCAAGGGCAGTGAATTGCTCTGGGGCAGGCCCCCTTCCTCCAAGTTCTGAAGGAAGAGCTTTGTTTCCTTCAGCATCTGTTGGCTTGGCATCCCGGCATTCCTTGGAGACCACCTTGTGGCCAGCTTTCCCTGTGTCGAGGAGCTTCCTCACATGTGCAGCAAGCTTTCTTCCCTCTTGATAACCAGTGAGATAAAAGGTGTTACAGGATACAGTTCAAGAAGACTTCCCCTTCATTGATCAGGGCTATGGTGGCATTAAAAAGGATTTTGGTGGTGGTGGTGATGTTATGTGCCTTTGCCTGCATATAACAAAGGTATATTGTAATCCGTCTTTAATCCTTTTATAACTATTTTTAGTTTGTCAGGTTGCGGGGAATCACTACAAAGTTTTTGTATTTATCATTAAATAGATGTATTTTAAGGTGATACATTTCAGTCTGTGACAGTCCACCCTTTGGTCCACTAAAATTCTTGTCTTTGTCATATGCGAAACACTTTGACCCTATCGTAACATCTTGAAGGTCTTAACTCCAAGTCCAAATTCTCTCCTGGGTTAAATTTCCCATTTCTTTGTGTACAGTTCATTAACCTTGGTTATGTTCTTCAAGCTGTGAAAACGTTTAATATCCATTTATAGATCTTTCCACCATGATTAATAAAAAGTCAGTACCTCCAAAGCAAGATTTCCTATCCTCTCCCATTTCTGGTAGCTACTAATAACCTTAGTTTGTATGTATTTGCTTGCTTCTTTAAAGTGAAATCATTACATTTCTCATTTTGCAATGTGTTTCTTCTTTTAATCAGTATGATGATTTCAGGGCTCATCCATATTATGGAATACTTTGTGTGGAGATCAGTGCTGTCCTCCATTAGGTAAACTTGGGAGCTCGTCCTCTCTGTACCTCTGACTATGTGAGGAAGAATGTGGCATCAGAATTGGAGGGAGAGTCATCTACAACCTGCACTGTACAGGTGGCACAACCTTGCTTATGGAATGTGAAGATAACTTGAAGCATATACTGCAGAAGATATATAGCCTTCAGTAGGGAGTGCATGCCAACATCAGGAAAACAAAAATCTTCACCACTGCACCAGTAGGGAACATCATGATAGAAAGCTGTTAAGGATTTCATGTTATTTGGATTAACTATCAATACCCATGGAAATAACAGTCAGGAAACAATATATTGTACTTGACAGATCAACTCTAAAGGAATTCTTTAAAGGAATTCTTTAAAATGCTTAAGAGCAAGGATGTCAATTTAAAGACTGAAGTGCACCTGACCCAACCCATGGTATTTTCAGTTGTTTCCTAAGCGTATGGAATTTGAACAGTGAATAAAGAAGACTGAGGAATTGATGCCTTTGAAATGTGGTCCTGGTGAAGGGTATTAAATATTCCAGTAATCTGACTTGGATGAGGTGCAGCCAAGGCACTTCTTAGAGGGAAAGATGGTAAGAGACTTCATGTCATAAATTTGAGAGGAGGAGAGAAGACTTGATGAGGTTTATTGCACAGTGACTGTAACAGTAGGCTTAAGCCACCACAGACTGAGGCTGGTGCGGATTGGCCATGGTTTCCTTTTATGCATTGGGTTGATATTAGCTAGAGTGGACTCCATGGCAGCTAACGACAACAACAACATGTCTGTTTAAAAGATCTTTGACCTGTTATGCTTTATATGGGGATCAACTTGAGGAAATTGTACTTTCATAAAAAGTTACCCTTTTCTGACTTCTGGGTAAGATGGACTTAGGCAACAACAGCCCAGACTCTCTTTAGTGAAGACATCAGAGAACAAAACTAATGGTTGATAATTACAAAACTTTAAATATAAAAAGAAAAGAAAATCAAATAGTTCAAAGCTCTCACTGAAGGAAGAAATTGAATGAAAATACCAAATAAAGAGGCAGAGCACAGAACCACCTTGGTCTGTTTTGTTTGTTTGTTTGTTTTTTGGTGAGTTTTTTTTTTTATTTTTTGGTGGGGTTTTTGTAATTTTTATTTTATTTTCATAATTTTAATGAACAATTACAGAGATTTTTGGATTTCCATTCATTCATTGCTGCACTTCTCTCCTCGCCTAGCCCGCCCCCCCCCTTTGAAAAGTAATAGAAAAACTCCCTCCCTGGTACATAATCCACCCGCACCCCTCCCACCACCCCAAGTACATTCCACTATGCAGCCTTGATTGTGGACTCTTGTGATAACCATAATACTCTATCATACACCGCTTTTAAATCACCTTGGTCATTTTGAACAGCTGTGTGGTGCAGGAACCTGGTCAGTGACAGTGTCTCACTGTTGACCAGCTGGTGACTTGAAAGGTGCAGTTTCCCCCCACCTTTGTTCCCTATACCATCAGGAGAGTGACTTCCTCCCCAGATGACTGGCACTGTTCACTTGAGGTCAGGCCTGTGCCGTTGGGATTCAGCATGGGACGTGCACAGGGATATACGTTCATGGGCTCTGTTCAGGAGCCATGTCTGGCCAGCATCCATTTGCTGGATTAGTAGGGGTACCATGTTTGACTAGTGTCTTAGCCTCTTACTGAGCTCCCTTATAGATATCTTGCCTGACCTATAACACACCGCCCTTGGATCAGTGTACACTCCATGGGTGTACCATCCTTGGGCATCTCACATTGGCAGTGGCTATCTCTTCATACTAGTCACGTCATACTGGGTACCTTGCCTGCCCCATCCCCTGGGCTGGCAAAGACATCATACCAAAAATGTTCAGATGGGAAACAAAACACATGAAAAAATTCCCAAGATCATTATTGTTGTTATGTGCCATCAAGTCAGAACTGACTAATAACTGACCCTCCAGTGAGTTTTCAGAGCTATAAATCGTACAGGAGATTGCCTATCTCTTCCGAGGAGCAGCTCATGGATTTGAACCACTTGTGTTTGAGTTGGGGAAAAATCCTTACTCATTAAGCCACCACAGTATCATTAGGAAAAAGAGAGTGAGCAAGAGACACAAATCAAAACAACAGTGGGATACCATCTTACCCCAGCAACAGGACAACAGACAACAATTGCTAGCGAAGGTGGAAAGAGATTGGAACTCAATATAAAAATAGTGCAACCACTATCAAAAAACATTTTAACACTTCCTGAGAAATTTGAGACTAAAAATACCATTTCATCCAGCAATCCCATTGTTATGTGCCATTAAGTCAGAACCAACTTGTGGCTGACTCAGCAGCAAGTTTTCAGAGGCTGTAAATCGCATGAGAAATGATTGTCCCTCTTCCCAGTAATTCCACTTTCAGGTATGATACCCCAAAGAAACAAGAGCTAGGACACAAACTGATATATATGCACCCATGTTTATTGGAGCAGTATCTACAGTAGCAAAGAGTTGGAAACTATCTAGAAGCCCCCCAACTGGCCTGTGGCTAAAGAAACTATGGTATATTCACTCTATGGAGTATTCTAGAGCATTTAAAAACAAAGAGTTTGTGAAACATTGCCAACATGGATGAATTTAGATCAAATTATGCTGTTTGGCATAAGTCAAGCATGTTGTTGCTATTGTTGTTGTTGTTGTTAAGTGCCATCAAGTATGATCCGTAGCAACCCTGTGACCAGCAGATGTAAACCCTGTCCTACCTGTGCCATCCTCACAATCTCTGACACACTCAAACCCATTGCAAATCACTGTCAGTCCATCTAATTGAAGGCCTTCCTTTTCTTCGCCAGTCTGTCACACCTCTGAGCATGATGTCCTTTTCCAGGGAGTACCTCTCCTCGCAACATACCTTACGTATGTGAGATGAAGCTTCATCAGCTTTGCCTCCAAAGGAGCACTCTGGCTGCACCTTCTTTCTCCAAAACATATTTGGTTGGTCTTGGTGTCTGGCGAAGTCGGGCATAAGAGGACAATAATGGTATAAGACCTCCAAGAAAAAGTTTACGGAGAGATAGAATCATTCTTTTTTTATTGTTATTTTCACAAAAGTTTACGGAAAAGTTGGATTTTCATTCATTCATTGTTGCACATTTTCCTCCCTACCCCCCAAAGTTCACTTTTTATTTAAAAAAATACTCATTTATCACTGCATAATTTCCTCCCTCCCCCATCCCAGTCCACTTTCTTATGCATCTCTTATTCTGGACTGTTGTCATACAAATGATTCCTAATCATATGTTCCTTTTAAACCACTCTTTCCTTCATCTGTTCCAATGCACTGTTCATTAGCCCCTCTTTTCTTAGTTTCCCCTGATAGAATCATTCTAAAGTGATTCATGGGGAAGAAGAGGGAAGGAGTAAAAATTAATAAATAGGTAAGTTGGGCGAAGGGTAGGACATTGGACAGATACTCTGTTTTGATCAGACATTATATTTAATTAATCACTTTTAATTAATGTTCTAAATAATGCATATATGAATGAGAAACCAATATGATTTGTCAACTTTAAAAAATTTTTCATTTCTTCAACTTAGGTAAAGTCAAACCATTGTTTCTTGAATTTTCAAAGTTCTTTTTGCCGTGTTTCCTGAAGCCTGACCTCTTGCTGCCTTGTTGACTGTTTTACTTACTGTTTAGTGAATCCCTTTCCAGTGCAGTACATTACTTAACACAGCCCTTATCTCTAGGCATGGTCTTTTGACTTAACTGTAAGTCCAATTTGAGAGTTCTTGGAGACATTGAGTGAAAGGCAGAAGAGAGAGAGGACTGAAGAATTGAATACTAGCTGCTGAAAGAGTGGTCCAGCAGTCTAAAAAAGATGGGCATTTAGCACGTTTTTAGCTTCTGCCTCATAGGAACCAGTTTTGTGCTGAGCCTTAATTTGTAAGCAATTTTTCAATGATCTGTCTGATTCTATCATGTTTTCTTAACATGATAACTTAGAAAATGAACACCCTTTGTATTGGTTTAGTCTGGAAGGGTACATTGCTTTTTACTTACTGCAATTTTAAATATGCCCACTTAGCAATTGGAACAAGTTAAACTGTTCTTAACTAGAAGTAGTTTGGCCACTTTATTTTATTTTTGTTAGATCTCAACCCCCTTGTGATAGTCCCCGTCAGATGGTGCTGTGTTGCAAATGCAGTGCCATTTTAAACCATTTTACCAGAATCTTCCGGCGACTCCTTTTATAGCTACTTTTGCCCATAAATGAAACATTGTCACAGTAGATTGCTTAAATGCCCCTATTTTCACCCCAAGAGCCATTACTTTATGTGTAATAAATGGTAGTGTTTGGGGAAAAAAAAAAAGAGAGGCTTTTTTTGTTTTCTATTTCAACTACTTTTTTAAAAAAGTTTTTTTCTCCCCCTTGTATACCATTGAATTGGATCCGACTGGTACAGGAGGAGATTGCCCCTTCTATTCCAGTGGAGCATTTGGTGGATTCGAACCCCATGCTTTCAGGATTGCAATGCAGTTTCTTGCCACTAGGCCACCAGAGTTCCCTTCAACTACTCTTTGAAGGCTACAAAAAAGCATTTAGCATAGGATAAATGCTATGATAAGCAGGATGCACTCTGCTCGTTTTACATAGCTCTCAGATTTTATAGCATACAGCAGATGAACAATGTTCTTATACCTCTTCTGGGCCAGAAATACACCTTAAATCTATAAACATATTTAATAGTTAATACTGGGTACCATGTTAGATCTGGTGAGCTCAAATGATTCCTGTCCAGTAGGGGTTTGCTTACATTAGGTAACAAGAGTTTAGGCAAATTGTTTATCAGGATAGCTTCAGTTCATGTACCTGTAAAGGATTTTTCCACTGTCACCAACTCTACCTCTCCAGAATGTCTGTGCTGGTGTTTTCTTTACAGCCAAAACTCCTACCCTCGGTCTTTCTAGCTCTCTCTAGTGAAACAGTTATTCAACCTCACAATTAGCTCTAGTGGTTCACCTGCATTTTTCCTTACTGCCTCTTCCCCCACACACTCATATTTCTTATTGTTGTTGTTATTGTTATGTGCCGTCGAGTCATTTGCGACTCATAGCGACCCTATGTATAACGGCCCTAAACTCTGCTCTGTCCTGTGCCAGTTGCACTGTCTCTGACACTCCCATCCCAATTACCCCAGTCACTGAATCAATCCACCTCATAGAGGGCCTTCCACTCCTGCGCTGTCCCTCCACCCTCCCAAGCATGATGTCCTTCTCCAAAGACCTGTTACAACATGTCCAAAGTATGTTAGACGGAGCCTCCAAGGAGCCACCCGGTGTAACCCTTTTCAGGATGAATCTGTTTGTTTTCCTAGCAGTCCATGGTACTCTCAATACTCTTCTCCAGCACCACAGCTCAAAGGCATCAATTCTCCTTCTATCCTCCTTGGTCATTGTCTAACTCTCTGATGCATAACAAGTGATTGCAAAGACCATGACCTGTATCAGACGCACCTAGTCTCCAAAGAGACACCATTGCTCTTCAGTACTTTGGAGAGGTCTCTAACAGCAGACTTTCCGATGGCAATGTGCCTTTTAATTTCGTGACTGCTTGTGCCGAGAGTGTTGACTGTGGAGACAAGCAGACTAAAGGTGTGAACAGTCTTAATCTCTTCACCATCCATCATGATACTGCCAATTGGCCTAGTGGTGAGAATCTTTGTCTTCTTGACATTGAGCCTCAATCCATGTTGGAGGCTGCAGTCCTTGACCCTCTGCAGCAAGCGCTTCAGGTCCTTCTCAGTTTCAGCAAGCAGGATTGTGTCAGATTCTGCATAACACAGATTGTTAATAGATCTTTCACCAATCCTGATGCCACATTTCTCCTCATAGAGCCCAGCCTCCAAGATAATCTGTTCTGCATGCAGGTTGAAAAGGTATGGAGATAGGACACATCTTATTAGATGGCTTAAATCTTTGAGTAGTCATTTTAGTCATCACTCTGCATCACACTTCACCTCTTTTGTCCCATTCTTCTACCTCTCCAGCAAAACCCATCTCTTAGCTTGCGACACTGTCCACCCTTGAGTGGCCCCAGGCCATGACAGGGAAATGTAAGACCATACTAATCTGTCTCAGTTGAAGGTCCTGTGCACGACTGGTTAACTCCCCCTCCCCCCCATTTAACTTTTGAAAAGCATATCACATTAATATTTAACTGCTAAAGTCTTGCCTTTAGTAACCATTCAGTTTATGATTAAGGATTTGTTCACTTCTTACTTCGTATTAATTAACCTTAAATGTTTGCTTTGAGTTTAAATATTTTCAGCCTTGGTTGTTGAAGTCATGGCTATTTATTTGCCTATAGAAAGAAGAGCAAACAATTGTCAATTGCTGAGTTTGTTATTTGATTGTTAGCATAGATTATTGAAAGTGCCATTTTTTTTAGATGCTTTCATTTCTTTCCTTAAGAGTCCTTAAGAGTTCTTGCTGTTGGTAGATGCAGTCAGGCAACTTTTTAACAGGAAATCTGACCCTGCCCAGACCTGTGCCATCCTCCTCATCTCCGGTATACTTGAGCTGTTGTTAACAGTCACTGTATCAGTCCATCTTGTTGAGGTTCTTCTTCTCATTCTCTGGCTCCCACTTTTTCCAAGGACTGGCCCCTTCTAACAACATGTCCAGTGTGTGAGATGAAGTTCCACCATCCTTGCCTTCAAGGAGCACCCTAGTTGTACTTTGTCCAAGACATTTTTATTTGTTCTTTTGACAGTCCAGGAGATCTTCGGTATAATTTTCCAACAAAACAACCCAGAGGAATCAATTCTTCTCTCATCCTTTTTAATTGTCCAGCTTTCAGTTATAAAGCAAATAATTGAAAAGAACGTGAATCGGATCAGGCATACCTATATCTTTAAATTGACATCATTGCATCTTAGAACTTTGCAGATGTCCTTGACAGCAGATTTTCCCAATACAATATATCTTTTGATTTCTTGACTGTTGCTACTATGGGTATTCATTGTGGATTAAAGAAAAATGAAATTGTTTGACAATTTCAGTCCTTTCTCTGTTTATCATGCCTATTAGCCTAGTGGTGAGGGTTTGTGTTTCCTTGATGTTGAGATATAATTTATATTGAAGCTGTAGATCTTCTTCAACAAGCACTTAAGGTCTTCTTCACTTTCAGTGAGCAAGATTCTATTATCTGCATCAGGCAGGTGGTTATTGAATCTTCTTCTGATCCTGATCATTTCTTTCTTAGAAAGTCCAAATTCTAGAATGATTTGTTTAGTACACAGATTGACTGGGTATGAAAGAGGATACAGCCTTGACGCTCAGCTTCCTTGATTTTAAGTAAAGCAGTGTTCTGTGTTTTGGACAACAGCTTCTTGGTCTAGGAACAGGTTTAAGAAATGGCAGACATCTTGATTGCTTTGCATTTTCCCTTCATGTTTGAATGTTAAATTCTCAGCTTGCTTCAGAACAGATACTGTCTTGAGTGTTTCTCAAGGCTGTTGTGATTAATTGTAGGCATAAACTTAATCTGATTCTTAAAATTTCTCATTCTGTGTTGTTGTTGTTGTTGTTTTGTGCCCTCAAGTCGCCTGCGACTCGTAATGACCCTATGTACAACAGCTCTGAACCTTGCTCTATTCTGATCCAGCCTTATTGTTTTTGACACACCTAACCCCATAACAGCAGTCACTGAGTCAGTCCATCTCATCCAGGGTCTTCACCTCCAGTGCTGTTCCTCTACCCTCCAAAGTAAGCTGTCCCTCTCCAAGGACTGGTTCCTCCTTGCAACATACCCACAGGATATCAGACAGAGCTTCAGAATCATTGTCTCCAAGGAGCATTCTGGCTTCACCCTCTCTAGGACAAACCTGTTTGTTCTCCTAGCAGTCCATGGTGTATATTCATTACTCTTCCCCAGCACTACAGCTCAAAGGCAGCAATTCTCCTTCTCTCATCCCTAGTCATTGCCCAGCTTTCTGATGCACCCAATTGTAAAAACCATGGCCTGGATTAGGCGCACCTTCCTCTCCAGACTGATATTGTTGCTCTTCAGTACTCTGGAGAGGTCCTTGACAGCAGACTTTCCCAGTGCAATTCGTCTTTTGATTTCCTGGTTGCTGGTACCAAGAGTGTTGACTTTGGAGCCAAGCAAACTAAAGCTGTTAACAATCTCAGTCTCTTCACCATCTATCATGATGCTGCTAATTGGCCCAGTGGTGAGAATCTTTGTTTCCTTCATGTTGAGCTTCTATCCATATTGAAGACTGCAGTCCTTGGCCTTCTGCAACAGGCGCTTCAGGTCCTCCTCTGTTTCAGCAAGCAAGATTGTGTCATCTGCATAACACAGGTAGTTGATGAATCTTCCTCCAATCCTGATGCCACATTCCTCCTTATAGAGCCCTGCCTCCCTGATTATCGTGCGTATCAAAGGAAGAGGGGGAAGAAGAGACTAAGATGGATGCAAGAAGAGACTCTGAACATAGCAGTAGAGTGCTGAGAAGCCAAAACAAAGGGAAGAAATCAAGAAATTAGGACCCTGAGCAGAAGATTTCAAAGGTCAGCGTGGGAAGACAAAGCAAAGTATTATAATGAAATGTGCAATGAGCTGGAGTCAGAAAATCAAAAGGTCCAAACTCGCTCAGCATTTCTGAAGCTGAAGGAATTGAAGAACAAATTCATCCTCAAGTTACAGTGCTTAAGGGTGCCATGGGAAGAATATTGAATGATCCAGAAAGCATTAAGAGAAGATGGAAGGAGTATACAGAGTCACTGTACCAAAAGGAATTGGCTGACACAGAATAATTTAATGAAACAACGTATGAGCAAGAGCCTGTGGTGATTAAGGAGGAAGTCAAGCTGCTCTGAAAGATTTGGCAGCAAACAAAAAAAGCTGCAGAAATTGAAGGCATCCCAATTGATATATTTCAACAAACAGACACTACTTTGGATGTGCTCACCAAGTTGTGGCAAGAAATCTGGAGGACAGCTACCTGGCCAACTAACTGGAAGAAATCAATATTTGTTCCCATTCCAAAGAAAGGTGACCTGACAGAGGGCAGAAATTATTAAATGATCTTGTTAATACTACATGCAAGCAAAATTCTGCTGAAAATTATCCAAAAAATGACTGGAACAGAGAACTGCCAGATGTGCAGGCTGGGTTTAGAAAAGGTCATGGTAGGAGGAGTATTACAACTAATATTAGATGGAGAGGAATGTCTGTCTATGTTTCATTGACTATGCAGAGGCATTTGACTGTGTGGAGCACAACAAATTGGCTGACTCTGAGAAGAATGGGAATTCCAGACACTTGATTGTGCATATGAAAAACTTATATGTGGACCTGGAGGCAGTTGTCAGAACAGAGCAAATCGGGAACGGTGTACACCAGGGATGTGTCGTATCTCCATACCTTTTCAGTCATCCTCGGGCCAGGTTTTAATTGTTTTTGGTCAAACATTCTTCCGAGTGGTATAGCACTGGTTTGTTCATTTGCAGTACAAAGGTAACTGGTGGTTGCTGTGATGCTGCACACTGTGACATTGATGTTAAATGTGATAATGGTCACCCATGGTGGACAGTGTTTGGTGAAGATTCCTGATTAAAACAAGCTTGGAAGCAGGAGTGGCATCCACTTCTGAAATAGCTTGCCTCCAGAAGAAAGGATGAAAGTTGTACAGGTGTCCAGGTCTTTTGTTCATAGGGTCGCTATGAGTAGTCTATAGCTCAACAGCACTTAACAAAAACGTTATTGTTGGTTTTGTTTGCCTTCGAGTCGAGCACGACTCATAACGACTCTGTGAACAAAAGGCCTGAAGTCCTTGACAACCATCGACATTTATCAAAGTTCACAGAGTTTCTGGAGTCATGTTATTTAGGAAGTCATTGCCACTTCTGCTTCCAAACAACAGCATAGATTATTATTAATTCATTATGATTCACTATATAATTAGTTTTCTCTAAAAATTATGTGACCTGGGAAAAAATATTAATATCTACCTGATAGGGTTGTTAAAAGTTAATATAACTCAAGAATCCAAGGAATCTTACTATTGAGGTAGGTTATATGGATGAGAGATTTCTTTGAAGAAACTAGGTAAAATTGGCCAAATCCTAAAGGTGATATCTTTGAGGAAAGAAAATTTGTTCATTTTACTCTTAGGAGCTAGCCTCCAAGAGGGAATTAAAGAGCATGCTGTGGGCATAACAAAGGATAATAACAAAAGAAAATAATAAAATAACAAAAGGAAATAAAATACTCATGGTCTTCGTGGAGGTTATATTGGTTCCTACATATATTATGCAAACAGACAGCCCTGGATGTGCTCATAAGTCTGTGTCACAGAATATGAAAGCTGCTTGGGCAACATATTGGAAGAGATCTAGATTTGTTCCTAAAAAAAATTGACCCAACAGAATGTGGAAATTATCTATCAGTACCACAAGTAGCACATGCAAATAAAATCTTGCTAAAGATTATCCATCACCAGAACAGTACATTAACAGAGAACTGCCAGAGATTCAGAGTGACTTTAGAAGAGGCTGTGGCACCAGAGATAGCATTGTTGATGTCAGATAGATCTTAACTGAAAGCAGAAAATACCAGAAGGATGTTTGTTGTTGTTGTTAGGTGTCATCGAGTCGGGTACAACTCATAGTGACCCTATGAACAAAAGATCTGAATCCAGTCCTGTCCTGTGCCATCCTCAGACTTTCCAACACACAAGAGCCCATTGCAGTGGTTACCATTTCAGTTCACCTGCACCCTCCACCCTTGCCAACATCATGTTCCTCTCCAAAGCATAGCACCTCCTAGCAATATGTCCAAAGTATGTGAGGCAGCCACATCATTCTTGCTTCTGAAGAGCACTCTAGCTGCACCCTCTCCAAGATATATCTATCTGTTTGTTCTCTTGTCCATCCATTGGATGTTCAGTGCTCTTCTGTCACCACAGCTCAAAGGCATCAATTCTTTTTCTGTCATCCTTGTTCATTGTCCAGGTCTCAGAACATAGCTAGTAATTGGAAAGACTATGGCCTGAATCAGATGCACCTTAGTCCTCAAACTGACATCACTACTCAACAATTTGGAAAGGTCCCTAACTGTAGTTGTTCCCAGTGCAGTGCTCCTCCTTATTTCTTGAATGCTCATACCAAGGGTGGTAATTGTGGATCCAAGCAAGATGAAGCTGTTGGCAGTTTAATCTCTTCTCCATCTATCTGATACTCCCTATTAGTCCAGTGGTAAGAATCTTTTGTTTTCTTTATATTGAGACACCATCTATACTGAAGGCTGCATTCCTTGTTCTTCTGCAACAAGTGCTTCAAGTCCTCCTCACTTTCAGCATGTAAAGTTGTGTCATCAGCATAACACAGGTCATTGATGAGTCTCCCTCCAGTCCTGATGCCACATTCCAGCTTTTCAGATAATTTGCTCAGCATACAGATTGAACAGATATGGCGATAGAATACAGTCCTGACACACTCCCTTCCCAATTCCAAACCATACAGTGCTCCCCTGCTCCCTTCGCACAACAGCCTCCTGATCCATGTATAGCTTCCTCATGAGCACAATCAAGTGCTCTGGGATTCCCATTCTCAATGGCAGCCATAATTTGTCATGATATCATTAAAAAACGGCTGAAACAGTACATAGATAGGGAATTGCCAGAAGTTCAAGCAGGATTTAGAAGAGGCCGTGACACCAGGGATATCATTGCTGATGTCACATGGATCCTAGCTGAAAGTAAGGAATACCAGAAGAATGTCAATTTATGCTTTATTAACTATGCAAAGGCATTGGCTGTGTGATCATGACAAGTTGTGGCTGACCTTGAGAAGAAGGATGTTTACGTGTGTTTTATTGACTGTGTAAAGGCATTTGACAGTGTGGATCATAAGAAATTGTACCTAAAATTGAGAAAAATGGGAACCCCAGAACACTTGATTGAGCTCTTGTGAAACCTATACCTAAACCAAGAAACTGTTGTTCAAACAGAGCAAGAGAACACTGCATGTTTTTGTTGGTTCAGCCACCAGATGCAGTCCTGGATGCACTCACCAGTCTGCCAGCACGACAGCTGTCTGGCCAGCGGATTGGAAGAGGTCCATATTTGTTCCCATTCACAAGAAAGGTGATCCAACTGAATATGGAGACTCTTGAACAATATAATTTTTTAATTGAGATTTTAATGAAAGTTTATAGAGAACATGGATTTCATTTAATTCATTGTTGCACATTTTCTTCCCTGCCCACTCCTCCCCCAACAATATCATTAATACCATACACAAGCAAAGTATTGCTGAAGATCATTAAAAAATGGCTAAAACAGTGCATAGATAGGGAACTACCACAAGTTCAGGCAGGATTTAGAAGAGGAATATCACTGCTGAATTAATGGATCTTGGCTGAAATTAAAGAACGCCAGAAAAATGTTCAGTTATGCTTTATTGACTATGCAAAGGCATTTGACTTTGTGGATCCTAACAAGTTGTGGCTGACATTGAGAAGAATGGAAATACCAGAGCACTCAATTTTGCTCATGAAAAAACTAGACACCTAGACCAGGAAGCTGTTGTATGGACAGAGCAAGGGAACACTACATGATATAAAATTAAGAAAGCTGTACATCAGGGATGTATTCTCTCTCCATACTTATTTAATCTGTATGCTGAGCAAATTTTTGAGAAGCTGGACTTTATAAAGAAGAATGTGGGATCAAGGGAGCTCTGGTGGCCTAGTGGCAAGAGGCTGCACTGCAATCTCAGAGGTATATGGTTCAAATCCACCAGATGGTCTGCTGGAGAAGAAGGGGCCATCTCCTCCTGTACCAGTTAGATCCAGTTTGACAGTACATGCACAAAATTATAAAATAAAATTTAAAAAAACAAACTTAAGAATGTGGAATCAAGATTGGAGGAAGACTCATTAGTAAACTGCATTATGCAGATGAAACAACCTTGCTTGCTGAAAGTGAGAACTTGAGGCATTTGTTGCAGAAGATCAAAGAAAAATGGATTGCATCTCAACATCAAGAAAATAAAGATTCTTCCATTGGACCAATTGAAAAGTCTGCAGTTCAAACCCACCCGCCTCTCTGCAGAAGAAAGATGAAATAGTCTGCTTCCACAGAGCTTTATACCTTTGGGAACGCTGTGAACACTGTTCTGCCATGTTAGGGTCCTTATTCATCAGAATCAGATTTGTTGGGGGTTTGGACACCATGATGAGGATTGAGATAAGAAAAGAAAAAAATCAAGAGTCAAATGTCAGAGCTGTCTTTGAGTGCTAGTGGTTCCTGTGATTAAGAAGATGGACTGGCTTGCTTCACGGCTGCTTTCTGAGTCCAGGGGGTTCCAGGATGCAAGTAGAAGGCTTGAAGAGCTCAATCTCTAACTACACTTCTCATTACATAATTGTAGAACGCACAGTTCTTCATGCAGAACAGTTTTTAATTTCGGATTTCATAGGCTGCCACGGAGGCAGTGCTTTTGTTTTTGTTGCTTGCCTGCTGCTTGCTTGCCTTTTACCTACTTCTTCTGTGCAGTAGAATCAGAACCGGCCCATAGCTGACCCTCTGGCATGTTTTCAGAGGCAGTTAATTGTGTAAGAGGAGATTGTCCATCCTTCTTCTGCAGAGCTGCTGTATTCAAACTGCATGCCTTCAGGTTTGCAGTGCAGCTTCTTGCCTCTTGGCCACCAGACCTAGATATTCAAGCAAATATACTAGAAAGTTAAAATATCTGGTTTTAGTTGAAATGGACTGTTTTTCTTCAATATCAGGACTCTCTGCATTCCATATATGCACCTCTTTTTGTTTTTTTTCATTTGTTCTAGTTGTTTCCTTTATCTTGCTTAGAGAACATGTACTTCCTGTTATATATTTGTGTTTTTCTTTGTACATTATTCTTGTTAGGTGCTGTTGAGTATGACTCAGAGCAACCCTGTGAACAACAGACCTGGATCTTGTCCTATCCTGTGCCATCCTCACTTTCTCTGATACATTTGAGCCCATTGCTGCAGTCACCATGCCAATCCATCTTGATAGAGGTCTTTCTTTGTTTTGCTGACCCTCCAGCCTTCTAAGCATGATACCCTTTGCCAAGGAATAGCCTCTCCTAAGAACATGTCTAAAGAATGAGAATCAAAGCTTTGCCATCGTTGCCTCCCTGGAGCACTCCAGCTGCACCTTTTCCAAGACATACGTGTTTGTTCTTTTGGCAGACCATGGGATATTCAGTACTCCAGCACCACAGCTCAAAGGCTGCAGTTGAAAAAGTGCTCACAATGGATACAATAGCCATTTGTGTGTTGGACTGCTAACCAAAAGGCTGACAGTTTGAATCTGCCAGCTACTCCTCAGATAAAAGATAGGGATTCCTGATGGAAGGTCATAGGCGTCAACTCTATGCAACAGTAGTAGGCTTTTCTTTGTCCTTTCAGATGATTTTTTTAGATTTTGGGGTTTTTTTTGGCCCTTTCATGATTTTCCTTTGACTTTTAGTCACTTCTAGCCACCTGTCTGCATTTGATTGCCGTTAAAGAGGTTTTGTTTTTGGGGTTTTTTTGTTTGTTTGTTTTTATCTAACGTGCATTGAGCTATTTTAATAGTTCTTGGTTTAAGAAATTGACCTACTTACCATGTTTTAAGCCTGTGGCATACCCTTTCACAAAGCAATTTCATTTTGAAGTCAGGCCTGATGCTGATTTGCTTTGTTCTGATACTTTGGTGGTGATAATATTAATTTTAAATTACTTTCTATTTTAGAAGTATAAAGTAACTTTAAGTACTCTCTCTGGAGTTTTCTTTTATGTGCACATTACTTCTGTCACGTTTCACTTCCTTCAGCCAGTTCACTGAGCTTGTTTTCTATATGTGTTCTAAATGGAATGTCCTACATAGTCATTTAGAAAGAATTCCTCAGGAAGCCAGGCGTGGAAGACCTCTATGAAGACCTGATATTATCACAAAACTTAGGGGAAATTGTGGTTTCATGCCATATATTCTGCTTTTGTGCCTTATTTTATAAAACTTCACAAGGTGAGAGAAAACAAGAATCTGAACATTTTCTGTTACAGTTTATAAATGCATTTGTGACTGTTGAATCTAGAGTAGCCACTAGGGCAGGTTTAACTTTTGATTAGAAAATGGAACTCCCTCAACCTCTCGTCTACTTATTATCCAGAACAGATTTTAATATCTTGTGCTTGAAAAAGAGTATTTTCATTTTTTAGAGTTAGAAGGAGGCTTAGATGTACTGTCAAAATACACACGACATTTGTATTTTCCTCATGAGAAGTTAAACCTGACCTGTTTATTTGAGGGGAAATGAACAAACAGAAAGTGTTCCAGCCCAACGTAAAGAAGCCTTCACTAACTAAGACAAGAGAACCCACCAGCTGTGTTGCACCATTGGCCCTCTGAGCACCCACACATTTGTCTATGTTTTCAGTTTCTGAAGCTTCTCTTTTTGTTCCCAGTGATATCCAAAAAAATCTGTTTATCTTTGAATCTTTGTTAATGTCACGCTTGGGGCCTTACGTAAATAATTTAGAAGAGCTGCTCAGCAGCTTGGAAAACAGTGGATATGCATTTAGTAGATGATTTACAAATGTGCTGAGCTTTCTAACAGATTTTTCCCGTCTTTTTCAGAAAACTGAAAATGGCCTTTCCGCTATGCTAGTTCTATGATGGGAAGTGTCACAGTGCGCTATTTCTGTTATGGATGCCTTTTTACCTCTGTGACCTGGACCGCTCTGCTCTTCATTTATTTCAACTTCAGTGAAGTGACTCAGCCACTTAAGAATGTGCCCATCAAGGGGTCTGGACCCCACGGGCCATTCCCCAAAAAGTTGTATCCCCGTTTCACACGAGGTCCCAGTCGAGTGTTAGAGCCACAGTTCAAAGCAAGCAAGTTGGGCGACGTGAGAGATAATCATATCGAAGATCCAGAAAAGGGCAATTTGAAATTTTCACCTGAATTAGGTAAGTAAATGGATTTGATTTTTTTACTAAGTACCATTTTTTTTACTAAGTATCATTCCAGAGTATTTTGGAATATTACGTTTAATTATGCTTTCAACCATAGGTTGTTTAGGAGATTAGAAATAGGTCTTTTTTAATCCCCTTTACTGATTTATTTTTATCTGGGGTTCTGTGATTTTTAGCAAGTCTCCCCAAGGACTTGTGTCCTGATTTGTCTAATTTTGACTTCCATATCCTGGAAAGACGTGGAGGAGACCTTAACACGGTCTAGAGAAGATAGGGTTGGAAAGAAAAATTAGAGGACAGGAAGGAAAATGGAAATGGAGGAAGATTTTGATCACTAGGTTTAGTTAATGAAGAAAAATGAAAGAGGGCTTGAGTGTATTTAATTTACTTTGAAAGGTAGGTTTAATTGAAAAAAAACAGATAAAAGATTTAGAAATAAGCTGGGACTACTTATTGCTAATAAGATTTCCACTTATAATTATGAAAGCACTGGACTATGTAGCTATTCAATATAGCAGTTTATTTAATCTGATCATAGAGTGGAAAGCTTTTTTTCTTTCAAAATTGTTTCTTATCTAATGTGGTAATAATATGTCTTTGAATGTTATAATTCCAGAGACTTGGAATTTAGCAGATTTTATTTTAAGGACTGAATGAGCCATTTATATTTAAAATGTAAAAAAGAAAACTTTTTTCATGAAAACTTGAAATAATAAGTAACCAAGAAGTAGAAACAGAGATTTTGAGAGTTCCTTAATGACTTTCTAATCTGTGATGTTGGAAGTATTAAAAATCAGATGAGAAAAAAAAAATACAAAAAATAAAAATCAGATGAGGATGGTGCAACCACTATGGAGGGTGGTATGGCGCTTTCTCAAAAAGTTGCAGATAGAGATACCATTTGACCCAGCAATTCCACTACTGGGAATATACCCTAAAGAGACCATAACTGACATCCAAGCAGATATATACACACCCATGTTTATTGCTGCTTTGTTCATAATAGCAAGGAGTTGGGAACAACTTAAGTGCCCATCAACAAATGAATGGATAGAGAAGCTGTGGTATGTTCACACAATGGAATACTACGCTGCATTGAAAAACAAGGAACTCATGCAATATTATTCAAAAGGGGTGACCCTGGAGGACATTATGCTGAGTGAAGTATCTCAGTCACAAAAGGACAAATACTGCATACTGCCACTGTTGTAAAACAGGACTGTCCTTGGGGTTGGGGGGAGACTGAGAAAGATGGGTTCAATAATGTATATTGCATTGAAACAGATGAGGGAGAAAACTGTTTAAAAGTGATATGTGATTAGGTATTTTTGTCATGACAGGAGTCCAGAGCAAAGGTTGCATAGTGGAGTGGACCTGGGGGGAGGGATTGTAAAACAATGAAAGAATTTTTCTTTTACTTTTCCAAGAGGGTAGTGTACTAAGGGGGGAGAGTTGGGAGGGGAGAAAAGTACAACAGTGAATGAGTGGAAACCCAAAGTCTCTGTAAATTTTCATTGACATTAATAATAAATTTTTTTTAAAAAATCAGATGAGGACTCAGTTGTACCAAACTGTTCTATCAAATGGCTATGTAAATATTTTAAAAGCCTTAATGGGAAAGTTTAGAATAATTTGTACATGTTCTTTTTGTGTACCCTGGAGTAGGAAATAACCCATAGCTGACCCTCCAGCAGCTTTTCAGAGGCAGTAAATTGTATGGGAGGAGATTGTCAGTATTTCTCCTGTGGAGCAGCCGGTAGATTCGAACCATGGACCTTTGTGTTGGTAGCTTAGTTTCTTATCACTAAGGTACCAGAGCTCCCTAATTTTTCCATAGTTCTTTTAATAAAAGAATGTGGTAGGAGGAGAAAAAGAAAAGAATGTGGTAGTTTCTTCGTTTACCATTTTGAATGATTTTTATTTGCCTTTAAGAGAAGTAATGAGAGATTTGTAGATATTTTAAATTTTCTAACTTAAAAACCATATTCTTTATAGAAAATCTTGAAGCTATTATAAAATATTAGAGCTAATAAATTAATTCACTTCTGCTGCAGTATGCAAGTCTCATTTCTGTGTCTGTGCACTGACAGTGAACAGCTGCAAATGAAATTAAGAAGACAGTTCCATTTACAAAGCATAAAAAAATGTATAAAATACTTAGGAATAACTTTAGGAAGATACCTGACTCATACATTGTATTATAAAACATTGCTGAAATGAAGTAAAGAAGATATAAATAAATAGGACATACTGGGTTCATTGATTATAAAATTTAATATGAAAAAATTAAATGGCAATGTAGACGTGCTTCATTTTATTGGCTAGTTTTCCTCTCCTTTTATCTCTTGTGAGAGAAAAAAAATTTACAGGCCACAGCCTACTGAAAATCCTCTTCATCAAGTTAGCGCTGTGATGGGATTAAAGGGTGCTACACTCCCCCCTTCACCCGCCTACAACAATTTGGTTTGTCAGATTATAGAGGATCATCACATGACATCCACATTATCATGATTTATATTCATGTATTGTGGGGAAACATAGTTAAATCTATGACAAACCTTGAATATTGAAAACAGTCTTGAAAAAGAACAGAGTTGGAGGCCTCAACACCTACCAGTTTCAAAACGTCTCAAAGCAGTGTGACACTGCTATAAGGATATAGATCAGTGAAATAGAATTGAGAGTCCGGAAATGAACCCATGTATCTATGATAAATTAATTTTTAATGAGGATGCCAAAGTTATTTAATGGAGAAAAAATAGTCTTTTCGACAAATACTGTTGGGACTGCGAAATCTTCACATGCAAAAGAGGTGAAATTGAACCTACACTTTACACTGGATAAAAAACCCCATAACCTCAGATGAATTACACACTTAAATGTGAGAGCTAAGATGTTAATACTCTTTAGAGAACAATATAGGGATAAATCTTTGAGACCTTAGATTCAACATTTATTTCTTAGATGAGACATGAAAAGCCCAAGAAATATAGACAAAAAATAGATAAATAGGGTTTTATCAAAATTTGAAAATTTGTACAACAAAGTCAAACAGACAACTACAGAATGGGAAAATAGTTTTCCAAATTATATACTTGATAACCCTAATATACAGAATAGAGAAACTCTTAAAACTCAGCAACAAAAAGACAAATGATAAAATTTAAAATTTACAAAACAGTAGTCATTGTCTGAAGAATACATACGTATGACCAGCAAGCACATGAAATGATGCTCAAAAATCATTAGTTAAAACAAAATTATGTGAGATAGCATGCTTAGAAAGGTGGAGGGTCAGCAAAACAGAAGAAGACCCTCATCGAGATGTAGTGACAGTGATTGCAGCAGTGGGCTCACGTGATAATGAGGTGGTGCAGGATAAGATAGAGTCAGGTCTGTTGTTCCCAGGGTTGCAACAAGTCATACTTGACTTGACAGCACATAACAACAATAGGATGAACAAAAATCCTCACCACTGGGCAGGTAGACAATCTGATAGACAGAGAAAATACTGAAAATGTCAACAATTTTATCATATTTAGATTCACAATCAACATCCATGGTACCAGCAGTCAGGAAATCAAGAGACATATTGAGCTGGGAAAATCTGCAGTCAAGGACCTCTCCAAATTATTAAGGAGCAGTGCTATAGTCTGAGACCTGGACAGTGAATTAGGATGACAGGAGAAGAAATGATGCCTTTGAATTGTGATGCTGGAGAAGAGTACTAAATATCCCATGAACAGATATGTCTTGGAAAAGTACAGTCAGAAGCAAAGAAGACAAAGCTTCACCTCATATACTTTGGACATGTTGTTAGGAGAGGCTATTCCTTGGAGAGGGACATAATGCTTAGAAAGGTGAAGGGTTGGCTAAATAGAAGACCCTCAACAAATGGGTTGATACAGTGACTGCAGCAATGGGCTCAAGTGTGTCAGGGTAATGCGAATGACACAGGATAGGGCAGGGTTCAGATCTGTTGTTCATGGGCTTGCTGTGGGTCTTACTTGACTCAACAGCAACTTACAACAACAATTTGACCTTTAAGAATCCAGCAGCTCTCTAATTTGTTTGACCTTAAAAACTTTTTTTACCCTTAAAAATCTGTTAACATCGAGTGGAATTAGGTTTATTTGGTTTTCTTTCAAAGTTCATATACATTGTTTTTCACACTGAATCTTTCCTCTTTCCTTTATTCACACCTCCTTCCACCCAGCAGATTGTGCGACCCTGTGATTAAACCCTTCATCCTCATCCCTGTCTATTCTCACCCCTCTGCTCGCCCTCCCCTCGTTGGATCCTCATACTTGTTCTGCAATAATGGTCTTATACAGTATTTGTCTTTATGAAAATGAGTTAGTTCACTTAGCATAATGCTCTCTAGTTCCTCCAAAGTTAGGTAGTGATTTACAAAATCATTGTTCCTGTGTGCTGCGTAGTATTCCATTGTGTGAATGTACTAAAATTTCTCAGTCCATTCTATTGCGGTTGACGTTTGGGCTATTTCCATGTTCTTGCAATGGTGAATAATGTAGCTGTGAACATTGTTGTACAAGTCTCTGTTTGTGCCTCAGTTCTCATTTTCTCAGGGTATATCCTGAGCAGTGGAATAGCTGGGGCATATGGAATCTCTGTGTTCAGCTTTTTGAGGGAGCACCAAACTGCCTTCTAGAGTGGTTGTACCATTTTACAATCCTACCAACAATGTATAAGCGTTCCTATCTTGTCACACCCTCTCTAACATTTATTACTTGATGTCCTGCTAAACTTTGCCACTGCTACTGGCATAAGATGGTATCTCATTGTGGTTTTGATTTACATCTCTCTTCTTGCCAGTGATTTAGAGCATTTCTTCATGTGTTTGTTGGCCAGCTGAATGTCCTCCTCTTTTAAAAGTCTTTCCATGTCTCTTGCCTATTTTGTAATTGTGTTGTCAGTCTTTTTCTTTTAGAGGCCTAGGAGTATTCTGTAAACTTTCTTTATGAGACCCTTGTCTGAAATGATATTGCCAAATATTTCTTCCCTGTCAGTAGGTTTTCTTTTCACCCTGATGGAAAAAGATTTTGATGAGCACAGAGATTTAATCTTTAAAATCATCAAATTTATCCTCTTCAGATTGTGCATTTCTGGCTGTATTTAGCAGTCTCTTTATACCCTAGACTAGGCCTTCTAAGCTTGATTTCAGTTTGTCTCTTAAGAACTTTATAGTTTGGGACTTTATTCCCAGTCTCTGATCCACTTTGAGTATATTTTTGTGTATGGTGTGAGATGTAGATCCTGTTTTTGACTTCTGCAGTTAGCAGTCCAGTTATGCCAGCACCATTTGATGGAGAGGTTGTCATTTCCCGATTTGGTAAGTTTTATTTCCTTGTCAAATATCAGTTCACTGTGGATAGATGCGTCCATTTCTGGGTTCTCAATTTTGTTCCATTGGTCTTTGTGCCTGTAATTGTACCAGTACCATGCTGTTTTGGTTACTGCTGCTGTGTAGTGGGGTTTTGTGTTATTGGATTTTTTTAAAGTTCTTTAATTGTTTCACAATTTAATCCCTTTCCCTGCACCTCAGTCCACTTTGAAATGCACCTCTTATTCTGGACTGTTGTCAGGCAAATAATACCTAATCCTATATTCCTCTCAAATAGTTCTTTCCCTTATCTGTTTCAATGCAGTGTTCATTATTTATCCCCTCTTTATTAGTTTCCCTCCAACCTCCATGTCAGTCCTGTTTTATAACAGTGGCATTATGCATTATTTGTCCTTTTGTGACTGAGATATTTCACACAGCATAATGTCCTCCAGGGTCACCCATTTCTTATAATATTTTCTGAGTTCTTTGTTTTTCAGTGCTGCAGTATTCCATTGTGTGAATATACCACAGCTTCTCTATCCATTCGTTTGTTGATGGACACTTGGGTTGTTTTGATCTCTTTGCTGTTGTGAACAACGCAGCCATAAACATGGCTATGCATATAGCGGTTTAGGTGGCAGATCTGATTTTTCTGTTTGTTTTATTTAAATTTATTATTTCAGTAAAAATTGACAGAGACTTTGGATTTCCATTCATTCATTGTTGCACTTTTCTCCCCTCCCACTTAGTACACTACCCTCTTGGAAAAGTAAAAGAAAAATTCTTTCATTGCTTTACAAACCCTCCCCCTAGGTCCACTCCACTATACAGCCTTCGCTCTGGACTCCTGTCATGACAAAAATACCTAATCACATATCACTTTTAAACAGTTTTCTCCCTCATCTGTTTCAGTGCAGTATACATTATTGAACTCATCTTTCTCAGTCTCTCCCCAACCCCAAGGTCAGTCCTGTTTTACAACAGTGGCAGTATGCAGTATTTGTCCTTTTGTGACTGAGATACTTCACTCAGCATAATGTCCTCCAGGGTCACCCCTTTTGAATAATATTGCATGAGTTCCTTGTTTTTCAATGCAGCATAGTATTCCATTGTGTGAATATGCCACAGCTTCTCTATCCATTCATTTGTTGCTGGGCACTTAGGTTGTTTCCAACTCCTTGCTGAACAAAGCTACAATAAACATGGGTGTGCATATATCTGCTTGGATGTCAGTTATGGTCTCTTTGGGGTATATTCCCAGTAGTGGAATTGCTGGGTCAAATGGTATGTCTATTTGCAACTTTTTGAGAAAGTGCCATACCACCTTCCACAGTGGTTGCACCATTTTACACTCCCACCAACAGTGAATAAGTGTTCCAGTTTCTCCACAACCTTGCCAGCATTTGTTGCTTGCTGTTCTGTTAAATTTTGTTATTCTGACTGGGGTGAGGTGATATCTCATAGTTGTTTTGATTTGCATCTCTCTTAGAGCTAGGGGTTTTGAACATTTCTTCATGTGCTTGTTAACCATCTGAATGTCTTCTTCGGTGAATATCTGTTCATATCCTGTGCCCATTTTTCTATTGGATTATTTACCTTTATCTTGTTGTGGTGAGATGTGATTTCTTTAGGTATATCCCCAGCAGTGGAATTGCTGGTCAAATGGTATTTCTATTTCCAACTTTTTTAGAACGAGCCTCCAGAGTGGTTGCACTATTTTATACTCCCACCAGTAGTGACTAAGGGTCACAGATTCTCCACAACCTCGCCAGCATGTTGTTTGCTGCTCTATTGAACTTTTCTGTAGTTGTTTTAATGTGTGGTAGGTTTGGGTTTTTTTTTTTTCCCCCAGGTCCAACACCTGTTTTATTTAGATCTGGGTGATGAAGAGGTTTCAGGAAACAGATATTGCTAGCTTCCACCCTGCCCCACTATCCCAAGACCCTGAACCTGCAGATGGGACTCAAAACTCTTCCTTTATGTCAAAATGGGGCTGGTCTTCAGGCTTGAAGTCCAAGTTGGGGCTGTCATCCTCATTAAGAATCCTGCGGGCTGTGTAGCCGATGATGGGGTATTTGGCCTTGTACACCCGTGTGAAGATGTCATCCAGGGATGCCAGCTCCTTGGTCGTGAGCCCTGTCGTGTCATGAGCGAGGACTGCGGGGTCCAGGGTCATCTTGGCCACCCCCTCTGGTGGAGTCTTTCCCAGTCAAGACATTGTAAGGGGCACCTCTCCCATAAAACTCCATTCCAGAAGTGATATCAAATATCACAGCCTTCACTTCCATGTAGGTAGGCTGATCTTCCTCCTCCCCATTATAGCGAGCCAGCTCCTTCTCCGTGAACAGCCACACCGGGGGGGGGGGGGGGGCGGGGGGGGCTGCTCGATAGGGTGTAGCATCCGCCCAGCCCAGACTGTGGGGAGCCCTGAGGCCAGCTCCAGAACCAGGCTCAGTGTTGCCAGTGGCTGCCGTATCTGTAGTCCTGGCATGGGGGCCACCGTGGTGAGTGCACTGAGCTGATGTAGGTTTTGAGGTCGGGGAATAATATGCCTCCCACTTCATTTTTGTTTTTCAGAACTGCTTTGCTTATTTGGCATCCCTCTACTCTCCAAATAAACTTAGCAGTTTCCCTTTAGATTACCTTGAAAAGTGAATTTGATATCTGTATTGCGATTGTGTTGAACCTGTGTCTCATAATTTTCACAATACTGAATCTTTCTGTCCGTGAACAGGGCACAGTTTTACATTTATTTAGGTCTTTTATTGTGTTTCACAAAAAATGTTCTTGGGAGCTCTGGTGGCCTAGTGGAAAGAAGCTGCACTGTAATCCCAGAGGTATGTGGTTTAAATCCACTAGATGCTCTGCTGGAGAAGGAGGGGTCATCTTCTCCTGTACTAGTCATCAGATCTGATTTGCTGGTATACACACAAAAAATTAATAAAATAAAAACTTTTTTTAAAAAATGTTCTGTAGTTGTACAGGTCTTTTGTGTCTCTAGGTAAGTTCACTCCTAAGTATCTACATATGGGTAGTTGGCTATTGTAAATGGTATTGCTTTCTTGGTTTCCTTCTCAGAGTTCTCTAAGTTACTGTAGAGGAATCCCACTGATCTTTGGACTCTACTAAATTGGTCTATTAACGCAAGCAACACTCTGTGGCATATGAGCAAAACTCACAATTTGTGCTTGCTCTAGCAGAGAAGTATAACTTATTTTGGTCTTCTCACTGAGACAAGCCATTATATAGACTTAAACAGCCTTTGGGTAGGGGGATAAACAAACAGAATTTGGTTTACTAGCTCTAAAAGTTTTTTTTGTTGAGTCCTTGGGATTTTCAGCATACAGTATAATATCATCTGCATATAGTGGCAGTTTTACCATCTCTTTGCCGATCGTTACTGTTTTTTATTTCCTTATCTAGTCATATTGCCCTAGTAAGCACTTCAATACAATAGTCGATAGAAGTGGCAACAGTGGGTATTCTTGTCTGTTCACAAAGAAGATGCTTTTAGTCTTCCTCTATTGCAAATGATATTGGCTCTTGGTTTTGCATATATATGTTTCACCAGGTTCAGGAAATTCCCTTCTATTTCAGTTATGCAGAATGTCTTAATCAGGAATGGGTTTTGGATGGAATTAGTTTTTCATGAACAGACTGGAAATGTTATTACAAGGGACTGGCTCTGTGATGAGAGACTAATGTATTGATATGGAAAACAGCAGCCAAAAAAGACTTAGTCTGTGCAAAAGTAAGATTTTCAACAGAGTGTTGGGACAGGAGTGCTAAATTACAGTTGTTTTGATTAGAGCTGTGGAAGAATTTCTTGAATATGAGGCTGACTAAGATCTGGAACCAGAAAGTTGATGGAACCCCATATTATGGTTTATCATTAGTCTCTCTTGGGTTTCATACCAAACATCCGTAATTGGGGCATTCTGTTGAGGTCTTTTTAATTCTGCAGTCTCCTGCTTTTATGGAAAATAATCACCATTGAATTTCTGGTTTTATTAGTGACAGGTAATTTATTTTTCTTGAATGTGAGAAAAAGAACATAAAATGATGTCTAGTAAGCAGGTTTTATTTATGGCTGCAGTTCTCTTGCTTTGAACTAGACAGTTAAGAGTTAGATCTTACCTGCATTTACTTTCTTGAAACTAGAGGCAACCAAGATTTGAGAAACTTGGCTATTCCCTGGTTATAATAGATAAAGTCAAGATTCTCTTTATCTTACAATCGTAACAGTCATTGTAGCAGTCCCTTTGCGATTTAATGCACTGACCCATAACTTCTTTCTTTTACAGGTATGATTTTTAATGTACGTGATCAGGAGCTGAGAGATCTGGGCTATCAGAAACATGCCTTTAATATGCTTATTAGTAACCGCCTGGGCTACCATAGAGAAGTACCAGATACCAGGAATGCTGCGTATGTGCCTTACATACTTCTGTCAGTTCTTGTTTAGTGCTACTTGTGGTTGAGACACGAGAGTCTGCTCAGTTCCTGGCTTGAAGAGTGACTAAGGACCATAGGCTCAGGAGTTCTGTCTCTATCAAACCAGCAAGTCTAGTTGATTTTATGATTCTGAAACAGAAAACTTTTTGGCTCTACTGGGAGAAGGACAGAAGGCAAGAATAAGGTGCAGATATTGAAGGACTTGTATGCCACCTGGATTATATATTTCAAGTTAATGACTTTTGTGGTTTAAAGCCACTTAAGCCTTTTTGTCAAACAGTTGCTTACATGGCAGTTCTTCTCTTATCTTGATATGATAGGCTGCATAAATATTTTTCTATTATTGGATATAAATAAAATTTTCAAATAGAAAGTTTTACATTTCTGTAATTTCTTTTTGAGATACCATTGAAGAAAAGCTGTGCACTGCCTTACAAGTACTGCATGCATTAAAGTATTAATGATTTCAGTAAAATAATACATTTTTAAGTAACCTTTGCACAAGAAAAAGAAAAATATCTGTTTAGAGATAAGCACAATATCAGGCAAAAGAGGGAGAAATTATTAGTAGGAAGATGTAATAGGAAACCACATTGTTTTCTTAAATTTTTTTTTTTTAAATCTAACCCAGATGTGTCTAAATGTTTAAAAGGGGTAAATGAGAAGGAGATGACAAAGGGGCCGCGGGACATCGGAAGGATAGAAGAGGTTAGTGGCAGGTGGGAGGGTGAAGGAATAGGAAGGATTTAATAGGGCCTTGAAAAGATGGTGTGATAATAAGCATAGATCATTAGTAATTGATTAAAATACAGTGTATATTGATTGCATAAAACACAATGTACATGAATAAAGCACAAAGTATATGAATGATTGTATGCAAACTATAAAAATTAACAAGAAAGAGGCTTCAGTGAAATCTTGAGCCTATTCAGTAGTCACAGTGTTCTCGTATTTCTCTTTGCAGATGTAAAGACAAGTCTTACCCGCCTGATCTTCCAGTTGCCAGTGTTGTGATCTGTTTCTACAATGAAGCATTTTCTGCCTTGCTGCGGACAGTGCACAGCGTAATCGACCGGACGCCAGCATACCTTCTCCATGAAATCATCCTAGTGGATGACGATAGTGATTTCGGTAAGGGGTGGTGCAGCCTGTCAGACTGTACCTGCACAGTCCCTCCCTGCAGCACTGAGAGATGTCCTTAGAGGTGACATTTCATAGATGTACAGCAACAGCTCAGGCTTGTAGCTGTACTGGAGTCAGTACCGTAAAGTGCATGACTAAAATATTTGCATCATCTTTTGTAATCTGTTTTTAAACTGTGCTGTCTAAATTTAGCCCTTGAATTTTTTTTCTTTTACTTTTCTCTTAAAATAATTTATCTTGATGTAATTATACATTCACACTTACGTTGGCAAGAGGTTTTGAATCCCCTTTACCCTTTCTCTTCGTTGATTACTTCTACGTAATTATTGGGCGATGTCCAATCAGGAGTCTGGCATTGGTTTCATGATATGTGTGGTTCTGGGGCACATTATCCCACATATAAAGTCATAGGAAGCTCCACATTGGTCAGTATTCCCAGTGATACAGCACCACAGACATTTCCCTCCTGCGGCCCCTCTGAAGGCAAACCCCACTGTCACTGACCCCTCATGGCCATGAATATGCTCTCCAGTTCAGAGCTTTTATTCTGTGTCCATTTGAGATTGGCTTTTTTCCATTCAGCATTATTCCACGGATTGCCTTGATTGCAATGAATTGCATTCTGGTAGTTTTGATATAAAGGATTGCACTTTTACCCATCAAGCCCATTTCTAACAGTTACAGCTTAGAAATGACTCTGTTGGATGACCTGGAACTGGTTGTTAGAGTTTCCCAGCTGTAATTATTATAGAAGCAAGTCGCCCTGCCATTCTCCCATGGAGCAGTTGGTGAGTTTGAACTGCCGACCTATCAGTCAGCAGGAAAGTTCTTTATCACTGAGCCACATGAGCTCTTCCTTTTACCCATGAAAACTCTATTTGAAATGATTGTTGTTGTTGTTTAAATGATAACTGAAAGAATTCTTAGGTCCCTTTTTCTGTTCAGCAATTTAAACTAGCTCATACTAATGCACATTTGATTGAAATAGTATAAACCAAAATTGAATCAAATGCAATGTCAGGCTGGAGACTATGGTGCACCTGATCTGGGTTATAGTCTTTACAGTTGCATGCTATGCATCAGAGAGTTGGACATTGACTAGGGATCATAAAAAGAGAATTGATGCCTTTGAGTTGTGGTGCTGGAGAAAAGTGTTGAACATACCATGGACTGCTAGGAAAACAAACAGGTTTGTCCTGGGGAGGGTGAAGCCGGGCTGCTGCTTGGAGTCAAGGATTCTGCAGCTTCGTCTGACATACTTTGGGCATGTTGCAAAGAGGGACCAGTCCTTGGAGAGGAACGTCATGTTTGGGAGAGTGTAGGGACGATGCAGGAGAGGAAGACCCTCGATGAGATGGATCGATTCTGTGATTGGAGTGGTGGGAGTGAGTGTGTCGGAGACAGTGAGGTTGGCCCAGGATAGAGCAGGTTTAAGGGCTCTTGTACATAGGGTCGCTATGAGTTGCAAGCAACTCAATGGCACATAACAAAAATTACTCAAACCAAAGGAGGAATAAAACTGTATAAAAAAAATATTTATTGTGAATGCTGATACTTGAGACAGGACCTGTGTTGGTGATTTTTTAAAAAATTACTTCCACATTGCAATTCCAGAGGCTCACAGTTTGAATCCACCAGATGCTGTGCTGGAGAAGGAGGGACAATCTCCTCCTGTACCAGTCAAATCCCATTTGATGGCACACACACAAAAAAATAAAAAAATAAAGACTTCTAAACATTTAGCAGTTCTACTTCCATGTGGGTCAATGTACAGGCAGTCACTGGTATATGATGCTCTGACTTACAGGCAACTCCTGCTTGCCTTTTGTTATTTTTAGATACCATCTTGCCAGCTTAATGTTACATATCCCTTATATTAATTTTTAGAATATATGTGAACATTATAACATAGAAATGAGGGAGGAGTCATACATAGACTTTAAAAAAATTGCCAGATTCATCTTCATTCTCTATCCTTTTGTCTTAGGCCATAAAGAGGCTTCTCAGCTTTTCTTTCCACCTTAGTAGCACCAAAAGTACCTTTTGATTTTCTTCTTCACTTTGTAGAAACAAACAATAACCATTTTAACTGTATACTTCCCAGGTCCCACATTTATATAACCAAGCCATGGTTTTTAAGTCTGGAGCAGCGAATTCCGCTGCTTCTGACACTAATTGAGAAAGAAGCAGATGCAGTGTGGGGGTGGCTCAGTCTGGCTTTTACCTGTTTCATAAAGGGTACTGTCCTCATTAATAATGTCCATGTTGTATCTGTGCTTATGTGCTGTCATGTCCCACACAACTCATAGCAACCCTATACACAATAGCGCCGAACTCTGACCTATCTTGAGTCAGTGTCACTAATTCCGACACACCTAACCCCATTTACCCAGTTACTATGTCGATCCATGTCATGTGGGGTCTTTCTCTTCTCTTCCGCCCCTCCAACCTTCTAAGCACGATCTCCTTCTCTAAGGACTGGTCTTTCCTGGCAACATGCCCAAAGTATATGAAACCAAGTTTCAAAATCCTTGTCTCCAAGGAGAAACTTGATTTCACCCTCTCTGGGACAAACCTGTTTGTTCTCTTGGCAGTCCATGGCACATTCAATGCTCTTCTCCAGTACCACAACTAAAAGGCATTAATCCTCCTTCTGTTGTCCTTAGTCATTGTCCAGATTTCTGATTTGTAGAAAGTAATTACAAAAACCGTGGCCTGGATCAGGTGCATCTTAGTTTCTAGACTGAAATCGGTGTTATTTAGCACTCTGGAGAGGTCCCTGACAGCAAATTTTCCCAATGCAGTTCATCTTTTGATTTCCTGACTGCTGGTGCCAAGAGTGTTGTTGATTGTGGAGCCGAGCAAGTTGAAATTGTCAACAGTCTCCATCTCTTTCTCTGTCTATCATGGTGCTGCCAGTTGGCCTAGTGGTGAGAATCTTTTGTTTCTTGATGTTAAGTTACAATCCTTGTCAAAGACTACAGTCCTTGACCCTCTGCAGCAAATGCTTCAGATCTCCTCAGTTTCAGCAAGCAAGGTTGTGACTACAAGTAACTGCAATGCTCATACCACATTCCTCCTCATAAAGCCCAGCCTCCTAGATGATCTGTTCTGGATATACTTTGAAAAGGTGTGGAAACAAGACACATCCCTGATGTTCCCGATTTCGAACCGTGCAGTGTTTTCTTGCTCTATTTTGAGGACTGCTTCCTGGTCCATGTATAGGTTTTGCATGAGCACAATTGAGTATTCTGGAATTCCTGATTCAAGTACAGGTTTCACATGAGCACAGTTAGGTGTTCTGGAATTCCTTTTCTTCTCAATGTTAGCCACAGTTTGTTGTGATCCATGCAGTCAAATGCCTTTGCCTAGTCAATGAAACACACATAGACATTCTTCTGGTATTCTCTGCTCTCAGTCAAGATCCATCTGACATTGGTTGTAGTGTCCCTAATGCCACGGCCTCTTCTAAACCAAGTTTATCTTTCTGGTAATTCTTTGTCAGTCATTTTTGGATAATCTTCAAGATTTTGCTTGCATATGATATTAGTGATACTGTTCAATAATTTCCACACTGTTGAATCATCTTTTTTTCTGGAATGAGAATAAGTTTGGATTTGTTCCAGTAAGATGGCCAAGTAGCTTTTCTCTACATTGCTTGGCACAGTTTGGTGAACACATCCAGGGAAGTATCTGTTTGTTAAAATATGTCAGTTGGTATTCCATCAATTCCTGGGGCTTTAATTTTTGCCAGTTCCCTCAGAGCAGCTCAAACTTCTTCCTTTGTCACCATCAGCTCCTGATCATATGTTGTTTCATGAAATTCTCTGTGTCAGCCAGTTCTTTTTGGTACTTTGATTCTGTATACTCCCTCCATCCTCTTTTCTTGCTTCCTGGATCATTCAGTATTCTGACCATAGCATCATTAAATATTGCCACTTGAGGCTTGAATTTGTTCTTTCCTTGCTTTAGCTTATGAAATGCTGATCAAATTTGTCCTTTTATATTTTCTGACTCTAGCTCTTTGCTTAATTCACTATAATACTTTGCTTTGTCTTTCCAAGCCACACACTTTGAAATCTGTTCAACCCTTTAACTTCCTGATTTCTTCCCTTTGCTTTGGCATCTCTTCTGACATCCATCTTGGGTTTTTTCCCCTCCTCTAACTTTGTAATGACCTTTTGCCCCCACACTCCAGCCCACCCCCAGTGAGGTCATCAGAGATCTCTGCACTACCTATCCTCCACAGTCAGCACCCCATCACCCCTGCCTTGTTTGCTGCACCCCCCCCCCAATGCTGGTCTGTGCTCCCCCACTTCTGCTTCCACCACCCACTGCCTGTGCCTCTTCCCTGCCAGTCTGTGTGTACCCACTTTCTAAATTTCCCAACCCCCTAATCATCTATTCCCCACCACTCCTCTGCCAATTTGCCCCCTTCCCATTCTTACTCCACCCTGGACCAGTGCTGAACTCCAACATCAGTGGAAGATGGGTAATAAGGAGCAGACAGAAGTGGCCAAAGACCTGAGACATGTCAGGGTTAGTTAGAGGGAGGAGAGAAAATGGTACTAGTAAATGGAAATGAGACAAGGGATCAGAACAGATGCTGGCAGGATGGCGAGGGGAAATGGAATCACTTCACAGGTACCAAGTGGGTCGGTGGGACCAATATTATATCAATTAGCTGTGCAGCCAGCTGCAAACTCTCTTTTACTCTTTTGGGTAAAATGCTTGTCTGTGAGATACTGCTCTAAAGCTGTGCATCCAAAGGAATACAAACTGGGAAGAAGAATTAGCCATCTACTTCCAAAATAACAGGCCTTTGAAAACCCTATGTCCAATAGCACACACTCAGATTAGACTGGCAGAGATGCATCAGAGGCAGAGCCCTCGTACTGGGACACACAGGGGAAGGAACAGCTGCAACAGACACCAGTGACTGGAACATGGAATGTGAGAACCATGAATGTAGGAAAATTGGACACTATTAAGAAATAAATGGAACACATAAATATTGACATAGTAGGCACTGGCAAGCTCACGTGGATTGGCATGGGACATTTTTAATCGTGCTATAGATGCAAAGGTGAGGAAAAACAGGGTTGCATTCATAGTTAAAAAGACCATTTCTAGTTCTATATTGAAATGCAGTGTCATGAGAAGCAGGGTCATCATCATCATCCTCATCATCATCCATACACGTACAAGACCTATTAATGCCACTATCATTCAAGTTTGTGCACCAATAAAAGAGCCAAAGAGGAAGAAATAAATGACTTCTACCAACCTTTGCAGTCAGAAATTGATTGAACATGCAACCAAGATGCATTAATAATAATAATGGGTGACTGGAATGTAAAAGTTGAGAACAAAGAAGAAGGATCAGTAGCCAGAAAACATAGGCTTGGTGACAAAAGTAAGGCTGGAGATAGAATAATAGAATTTTGCACCATTAATGATTTATTCATTGCAAATAACTTTTTAAAGAAACATAAATGGCCACTATACACATGGACTTCACCTGATGGTTTACACAGGAATCAGATTGATTATCTCTGTGGAGAGAATCGCTGGAGAAGCTCAATATCAGTTGTGAAAACTAAGCCAGACGCAGACCATCACCTATTCATATGCAAGTTCAAGCTGAAGCTAAAGAAAATTAAATCCACAAGAACTAAAATTTGATCTTGAGTCTATCCTACCTGAGTTTAAAAACTCCCTCAGTTGGTGCCTTGAGCACGAATGAATGAAGACTAGACTAGCTGTAGGAAGATAACCAGAATATCATTCATAAAGAAGGCAAAAGGTACAGTTAAATGATCAGACATGTCACCCATCATGCTTCTGCACCTATTTCTACCGATCATTGGGTCCAATGTTTGTTGCAAATTGACTCACAGACTTTGTTCACAGTTGTGGAGTTTATTAGGGAAATACGTTGGGGAGTGGGTGGAGCAAAGGATATCACACAGTGAAGATCCAGATAGCTTCAGAGCTGACTCTGACACCCATCCCATTACCCTAGTTATTCTTGTCAATCCACCTTACCCAGGGTCTTCCTCTCCTCCACCCTTCCAAGTATGATGTCACATGCCCAGTGTAAGTGAGACAGAGGTTCAAAATTCTACCTCCAAGGTGCAGCCTGATCTCACCCTCTCTGGGACAGACCTCTTTGTTCTCTTGGTGGTCCATGGGATGTTGAGTACCCTTCTACAGCACCATGTCTCAAAGGTCTTGATTCTTCTTCTGTCATTCCCTAGATTAACAAGGCACAATTCCTTAATTAGTTCAGACAGCTTCTTAATCAACAAGTGAAAGTCTAATTTCAGTTTCTCAATCATCCAGCAAACTTTATCTCAGAGCTATTACACATCACCTTTTTCTTCAATCATCCAGCAAACAAAACCTTTAACTGTGGCTCTGTCTCGAGGGTTCCTCTGGTTACACCTTGCCATAGTTTCTTCATCCTCTTTCTACCACCAGTTTTCAGTGTGGAAAATGCTTTCTTATATTGGTCCCACAGCTGTTGATGAATTGCAATGCCATGTATCCACAGTTAAGATAGCTGAAGACCATGTCCGTAATGAGGGCAAATGCAATGGCTAGAAAAGCTGATATTCAGAGTTTCTGACACCACAGAAGCTATCTGAACTAATTGAGGAATTGTGTGTTTCTGTTAACTTGGCTTGGGTCTGCTTTTCACTAAAACTTAGATTTCCACTGTGTAATTTCCTTTGCCTCCTCTATCCCCAATCTTTCTGTCATAAACCCCACAACAGTGAGTAAAGTGTGTGAATCAGTTTGCAATGAGCACCAGACACAATGGTTCATAGAAATAGGTGCAGGA
Organism: Elephantulus edwardii; assembly: GCF_000299155.1. Taxonomy (NCBI): domain Eukaryota; kingdom Metazoa; phylum Chordata; class Mammalia; order Macroscelidea; family Macroscelididae; genus Elephantulus; species Elephantulus edwardii. The sequence goes on along the minus strand of NW_006399911.1, from coordinate 1,063,480 downwards.
GCATGGGGTTGCTGTGTCTGACACAGCAATTAGATGTTAAGTTTGTTACTGTGGATATTATTGGTGGAGACAGTTGTAGGAGTTAATAGAGATTGGGCTCAGTCTTCCCCACCTTGCTCCTGCTCCTTTCACACCATCTCATTGAGGGTCTTCCTTTCTTTTGCTGACCCTCCACTTTACTAAGCAAAATGTCTCTTTACAAGGACTGACCACTCCTAATAACCTGGCCAAAGTATGTGAGACAAAGTTTCACCATCTTTGCCTCTAAGGACCACTCTGGTGATACTTTTCTCCAAGACATATTATTTGTTCTTTTGTCATTCCATAGGATATTCAGTACTCTTCTCCAACACAGATCAAAGGCATCAGTTCTTCTGTTAGCCTTACTCACTGTCCAACTTTCAGATGCATAGCAAGTAATTGAAAAGACCAAGGCCTGAATCAGTTGCACCTTTAAAGTCGCATCCGTGCTCCTTATCACCTAGGAGAAGTCCCTGACTGTAGATTTTCTTAGTGCAATAAGTTGTGTTTTCTTTTATCTTGGATGCTAGTATGTAGGGTGTTGATTGTAGATTCAAGCAAGATGAAATCATTGTTAATTTCAGTCTCTTTCCATCTATCATGACGTTGCCTGTTGATCCGGTGGTGAGGATTTTTTGTCTTCTTTAAGTTGAGATGTAATCTGTATTGAAAACAATAGTCTTTGATTTTCTGCAGTGAAAGTTTTAAGCTCTTACTTTCTGTAAGCAAGTTTGAGTTCTCTGCATAATACAGGTTGTTGATGAATCTTCCTCCAATCCTGATATCACATTGTTTTTTTAAACCCCAGCCGCTTAAATGGTTTGCTCAGCATACAGATTGAGTAGTTATGGAGAAAGGATACAGTCTTGACACCTACCTTTCTTAATTTTAAATTGTGCAGTGTTCCCTTGTTCCATTCAGACAGCAGCTTTAGGTATGATTTTACTTGCTCTTTAATGCCATGTAAATATGCCATCACTGTGAAACAATTAATCTACCCCTCCCACAACAAATTCTTCATCCGAGTCATCCAAACTTGCTGCGCTGGCAGGTTATTATTATTATTATTATTATTATTATTAATTTCAATTAACATCTACAGAGATTTTGGAATTCCATTCATTCATTGTTGCACTTTTCTCCCCACCCCCACTGGCAGGTTCTTAAATCATTGAGAAGCCTTCCAGTTTTTTTTTTACATTCAAGTAAGGTTGAATAATTTTTAGCAGCTACAGTTTGCCTCCAGCTTCCTTATGCATAAATTGAAGGTTTGACTTACCTGATCTTTGAATTCCCCCTGAATTCCATTTCAGAAATGAATGCCAGTAGTCTATGATGGAGTCTATTTAGTACACCTTACTTTTAATGAGACTCTTCTCACAGCTGTTTTGTGTATACACAGCACAGTGTTGTGCATCTTTTCTTTTCAGTACTCATTCATCTCTCAACAGCCTTGTAAGATTAATCAGACCCTCATTTTACAGAGAAGAAAAATGTGACAATTAGGTAATTTGTTCAAGATCCAGTAGACTTTCAGAGGTAATCTTGATGTTAGATCTTGACTTACTCAGCCTTTATTTCATTCCTGTAGGTTGCAGTGGTGAACAGTAAGTTTTAAGTCAATTACATGCTTTTTCATGCATTCACACATTGATTAAACTCCTCTTCTGTCAGTAGCAGCATCAGTATGCCCATAGAATACATATTGAGCTTAAGAGTAGCAGAGTTCTTAGAGCCTGGTGATCTGATAACTGCCCTCATCAGTTCCTCTTCATAGCTGACCCTCAACCTTGTTCCAGGATGCTGTCCATGGTTCTCCCTCAAAGCTGCTGGTGGATTCAAACTGCCAGAGCCAGGCAGCCCCCAGGAGAAAGCTTAAATAATCACTGTTGTCAACTCAGAAGTGACTCATAGCTGACCCTCCACTACCTTTCTGGGGCTGTAAGTTGTTCAGGAGGAGATGGCCCATCTTTTCTCTGAGGAGCTTTGGTGGATTTGAACCAACAGATGTGACCTTTGGATTAGCAACACAACTCGGTACAGACCACACCACCAGAGCTCCCAAAGGGAAACAAAACTTTCAGAGCAATGGGTTTTCAGGAGCCAAGAAGCTAGATTAACCCCTAAAACTGTTGCTCTGAGGTGAAACTATAAACCAAAGTATTCCCTGAAGCTTTCTTAAAACCAAACTAGGGGGTGGGAGGTGACGGGGACCAAAACAAACCAGTAGGTAACTAGTGAAAAATGTTTATTTTGGCCATTTTGTGTGTACTCTCTCTCGTGCTGTCTCTCTCATGCTCTCTCTGATGTGTATGTGTGAAATTTCTATCTATCTTTCTTTCTATCTATCTATCTATCTATCTATCTATCTATCTATCTATCTATCTATCTATCTAAATTAAGGAGCTCTAGTGGCCTAGAAGTAAGAAGCTGCACTGCAATCTCAAAGGCACACAGTTTGAGGCCACCAGCTGCTCTGCAGGAGAAGGATAGGCTGTCTCCTCCTGTGCGATTAACTGCCTCTGAAAACCCACTGGAGAGTCAGCTCTGGGACAGTTCTGACTCAATGGTACACAACAACATATATAAGTTAATTAACCAGTTTATTAAATGCTAGAGATGCTTCCAACGGTGGAGCTTCTGCTGGTCTTTCAGGTCCTAGTCTTCTAATGGCCGACTTCACTGTGGCTGCAGAGGTGGTGGAGTAGATCCAGGTGTCACCAACTACTGTCCTCACACGAGAACCACAGGGCCTGGTCCCCACAGTTCCTCACTCATTTTGGTTTTGCTGCAGAAGGGGCTAGTGTACTTGGCATGCTGGCTGATTTCCATGTCCTTCCCCATTTTTCTGAAGGAGGCACCATAACAGGTTCCATGTTTACCAACAATCTTGACTTTCTTGGTGCATTTAGCCATTTCACAGTGCCAAGCCCAAGCCATTATACTTCATTAAGACTTATCTAAAACCAAAAAAACTCTTGGAATCAAAAAAATCTCCATGGAGTCAGTGCTATCTCCTAGCGACCTTAAAGATCTAGCAGAACTGCTCCAGAGGGTTTCCAGTCTCTGGAAACAGACTGCCACATCTTTCTCCAGAGAAGCAGCTGATGGGTTCAAACTACTGGCCTTCAAGTTATCAGCCATGCGCTTAAATGCCACACCACCAGCGTTCCTTAAGGACGAGATGGTATCAAATGACAGCAACAACTTCAAAGACTGGTTGGGAACCTTAAGGGGCAGTGAGTTTGTGTTTGAGGAGAGGAACAACTCAGAAAAGGAGAAAGAACACTGTGGCATCGCGCAAAGAATATAATCCATGTTGCTGGAATGTACATATAGAAGCCATTGAGCTGTGTGTTTTGCAGTATATTCAGCAACAAAAATGTTTCTTAAATTGTAGTGTCAATAAAATAACTTTACAACTGATTAATTTTTCACAAGTAAGTCAGATTTGAACTAAGAAGATTAGATAAATACTAAATTCTAGAATTGGATTTTTTTTGTTGAGGTTTTCTTTTGTTGGATTTTTTTTCCCTGCAAATCAACCTCTATCTTATTTTTAGCTTATCTGTATTTTATTTTAAAGGAAAAATCATGGTCATATAATCATAGTTTAAATATTCAGTATGAAAACATTTCTTGTTAGAACTGAGATATTTCCCCCCATGTTGTGTAATGTTTTATGAATTCAGTTTTTCAGTGCTGTGTAATACTCCATTTTGTTTTTTTCCATCTATTCATTTGTTGATGAACAGATAGAATCTTTAAAAGGTATTTTGAAATTTAAACTTGAATGAGCTAAAATTTTACAAAAAAATTCTTAACACTCTTAGAAGAAAGGTACTCAATAACTTTTGTTATATACTTTGTAGAGATGATGGAAGTTCTTTCTTATCTATTCTGATGTAATGGATTGAATGTACTGGATTGAACAGTGTCACCCACCAAAATATATGTCAACTTGTCTAGGCCATGCTTCTCAGTATAATGTAAATATCCTGTGTATTGTAAATCCTGACTTCTCTGATGTTAATGTTGTAGTAATAGAAGCAATTGTACCAAAAAAAAAAAAGAAAGAAGCAATTGTACAGTGATGTTTCACTCCCCTTGATGTGATCAGCCAGTTAGTCTGTTGTAAGGAGATTAGAGTGGAAAGCAATCCTTTAACAAGGTAAAAGGCCTGAGGATGAACAAGAATTTTCTCTAGGGTGTGACCTGTAAATACATTTTTAGGGTTTTTTCCTCTCATAAGAGATAAAAGAAGAGTGGAAACTATTAGAGAAGAGGGCTTCTCTAAGAAAGAAGACCAGGAGAAGAATGTGGCCTTTTTTTTTTTAATGTGACCTTTTGACCAAGGTCCTTATCCTGGAAAAATCTTAGACCTAGGGCAAAACCAAGACAATTAGAGACCTCCAACAAATTAACTCCAGGCATGCAGATCCTAAAAGGAACAGGGTCTAGAGGAAGCTCCAGAAATGACAGTGAGAGAAGGCCTTCCTGTAAGTCAAGACCTTAAATTTGAACTTTTGGTCACCTCAACATTAAGAGAGTGAAGTTCTGTTTGTTTGTTTTTCTATAATTATATTTTATTAATTTTCATAAACATTTACAGAGATTTTGGGTTTCCATTAATTCATTGTTGCACTCTGTTTGTTAATGTCATTCATTTGTAGACTCTTATTTTGGCAGCACTGGATAATGAAGACATGGTGTAAGACTTAATTATTTTAAAACTGAATCCACTTACTATGTCACTTTGTTTTAAATGTGGTTTAAATGCAATCCACTGACTGTTAGTCACTAAAGATATTTTCATTTCTGCCTTCCCTATGCACAGTAATTTTCTTTTAGTAGCTATTGAAACGGAAGGAAAGTTGGCACCTTACCTACTCATCATTTTGTACTTAAAGATACTATTCCTCAAAAAAAAAAAAAATTAAAAAAAGATACTATTCCTCTTGGGTGGTATTCCAGCTCTAATCTTTCATTTCTTTCTTTTTTTCCTTCCTGACAGGATAAGCTGCAATATTCTTTTCTAATATTTGATTTTATAATAGTTATTCAGTAATTAATTAGTTGTGGATTTTAGACAGCACCAAGTACAATGTTAGAGTTTGTCTTTGGCAGAAGAGAGACAAATCTAGAATATGACTTTATGTATCTCCAGCCTACTTTGAGTAATTGTGAACCTTGATTTGTAGATGATTTGAAAGGAGAACTTGATGAATATGTCCAAAAATACCTCCCTGCAAAAACTAAAGTAATAAGGAATAAGAAGCGTGAGGGACTGATTCGAGGAAGAATGATTGGAGCTGCCCATGCTACAGGTATGACAAGCCGGCTTTCCTCTGTGTGACTGGGTGAATGCTGTAGTTTAGAAATGCTGATAAACGTGCTAACCAGCAGAAATGAGACTTGTTTCATTTGGGAAAGGCCTTTTCATTACTCCAAACCTCTTGCCTAAGTGGCCAGTTTATATGAATTTGAGCAATGTAGTCTTTATTGACTTTTTATTGTGGCTCTTACTGTTAGTTAAAGATGCTTTGTGTTTTGTTCTCTTTTGTTGTTGTTCTTGTGTACCGTAGAGTCAAAAACGACCCATAGCAAACCCAAAATGTAACTGAACTTTTCAGTTTTTAATGCAAAGTTATAGATGTGTGTACACACCTTGTGATTTGAAATGTGCTGCCTTTACTACTCAAATGTGAAGTGTATTTCTCTGGTGATCATGTTACCTGGCAAATGATGAACACTGGGGCCAACGAAGACACACCAAAATGTAGAGTGAAAGTCACAGCTTTATTACTGTCGTGCATGAGCCGAGACACACAGGAGACTTGCTTCAGATTCTGTCCAAGGTTGGGGGCTTTGCAGACTTTATAGTATAGGGCTACATGATAATTTTGTCCTACATACTATTACATGACTCAGCATTCCCAAATGTGCTACCAAGATGGCAGCCACCATTGAACTCCACCCAGAGGAGAGGATCTTAACTGGTTTTTTTTTTTATCTTAACTGTTTTAATGATGCCTTTCCCTAGATTCATGCTGTTCTAAAGTTTATGGGCCAGCAACTGGTGAGTAATGGTCTCAGGACAGTCACAGGCTTCCTGATTGAAGTTTCTGAAAAAGCTGCAGCCTTGACTCTCCTGATCTTGAACAGAAGGAACACTGTGAAATTGTATTCTTTGGGAAGCAGTGTTTGGTACAGTGGGGGAAAAGCTTGGGTTGTATGAACTTATTGCTAAAGAATATAATATTAACATTTGAATTGTCTAATGCATTTTAAAAATTCGCTCTCAATTCCTCTAGTTTTATCAAAACAAGAGTCTCCATTTTTTTTCAACTAAAAGAATTTTTTAACCTTTCCATCATCCGCTTAACCTCCTCTTTTGAGAAATAATAAGTTTTGTGTACAAAATATACCTGGGTGGTCTTCAGTGACATAATATTGATAACACTGAATTTATTTTTAATTAATTAAACTATTAATATCTTTTTCATTTATTTTAAAGTTACCTCGTATATAAGATGGTAATCCAGATTTTCATTTATGATCTTGAAAAATACTCATAAATTCATTCAAGTTGTAACAAATGAATCAGTTTAAACATACTAGGTATATGCTATTACAGGTAGCATAAAAATATGGCAAAAAATTAGGAGGCTAATCTGATGGCACTTAACAACAACAGTAACAACCTGAAAACCCACTGGAGAGTCAGCTGTGGGTCAGTTCTGACTCAGTGGTACACAACAACAGTCTGAAAGTTCCTGGCTGTGGTGGGTGCAGGTGTTTAGTCCTCAGCACGACAGTGTGCCCCTGTTCTTGGGTGCTCCTGTCTCTCTGGATCTGAGGTGGCTGACCCACTTGCTGCCACCACTCCTCCATTAAACCCCAAGTTCCATTAGCATTAGGACTTCTAGGACTTTTCTTCTTTTTTCTCCTAAGTGTATGCCAGTTGAATTCAAGGTTTATGATCTTCCCCCTTCTAAAATTTCATATCAAATAAAGATTTATAGAATTTCCCACATTGAATTCAGGAAGGCAATAAAGTTGAAAACCAGTGAAATTGGTAGGGTATGTTCAGGATTATGACATTTGTAACATACTCTTATAAGTTGTATTAGTTTGTTGTTTTTTATTCTTTTTTCAGCTGTCAATGCTTACTTAGGTTTTTTATTATTTGTTGGTCTTTGTTAAAATAAAAGAATTTAGAATATGTTAGAAGCAAGTAATTTTATTGTAATAAGGTATAATCTTACCCAGTGCATTAAATTGGCCTTAATTGGAAAAAAATAACACTTTCAGGATTAAGAAGAGCTATGAATACATTTTCTCCTCAAAGGAACTGTGGTTGAATTGATCTAATTTCACTTTGAATAATGTTCATGCTTTCCTCATTATATGACAGCTGTCAAGCTCTATGTGTTTTACATCCGACATAAGGCCATTTACGAGCATTTAATTCTATGACTAATTCACAGTCGTCATTAAGAACATTCCTTTACTTTGCTGTCATTAACTGAAATAGGAGGCAAATGATACTTTAAGAAACTCATGCAAAATCTGTATCATTACATTTCACAGATAAACTTTTTGTTTGTTTTTTTAATTGTAATTTTTTAATGAACATTTACAGATATTTTGGATTTCTGTTCATTCATTGTTGCGCTTTTATCCCTGCCCAGTCCTTCCCCCTGCGCCCCCAAACTTTTAATTTAAAAAAAAAATAAAATTTAATATGATCTAATAGCCAAGGTTTAGGTTTCTAGGTTGCCCAGAATAACCCAGAAATTAACAGAGAATTTTCTTTCTTGATCATAGTTGCAAAGAGAAGTTTAAAATGCAGGATAAAATTTTCATGATTTATGTTTTGCTAGGGTCGAGAGGATTGGAAGAATGAGACAGGAGAGGTGAGAAATGGCGGAAAGTAAATGGGAATGAGGGTGGGAATGGTGACAGGATACAAGGTGAGTCCAAGGTGGTAGCAGGATGCAGCACCAGCATCAAAGATGCTTTCAGGGTGTATGTACTATCTACCCTCAGTTTTGAGAAATTTGCCATCTTCTACCAATAATTTATAATGATGTTTATGAGCCAAATTTATAAAAATAATGTATTATCTTAAGGGAGCTCTGGTGGCCTAGTGGCAAGAAACTGCGTTACAATCCCGATGGCTCACAGTTCGAATCTAGCAGATGCTCTGCTGGAGAAGGAGGGTTGGTATCTTCCTTTGCCAGTTGGATCTGACTCAGTGACATACAACAAGGAAAAAAAAATATATTATCTTCACTAAACTCTGTTTCCTGAGGCAGGGAAATGTATTCTGAACATATATTAAATTGTAAATAATTACATTAAAAAAATTGTCATAAAAATATCTACATAACATTAGTTATGCGATTATATCTTGAGTTACTCAATACCTGGTCATCCCAAAGGGCTGAGTTGTTACTGTGGGACTCTGAATCTTTCTACTGAAGAGAAACTAGATTCCCCCTCCCCAAGATTTATGCATTTAATAAAAATAATTAATCTAGAGGAGTAATTTATCTCCTTGCACATCAGCCTCTACCACCCTGAGACCAGAGGTCAGTGGTGTCCAGCACCAGTGCTGACTGCCCTAGGAGGGTTCACCGTAAAAGGACCTGAACAGAGTGGGAAGGGGGACACAAAACTCAGAAAACACAAAAAAGGCTTTGTTTGCTGACCTGTTAACCAAAAACACTTTGCGGTTGAGTTGGAACCTTGTGGTTTACCCTCCATTGGGTTTCCAGAGCTGTGAATTGCAGTGGGTGGACACAGCGGCTCTGTGTAGCCAGTGGTGGAGCTATGGGCTGGTAGCACAGTTCTCTATGGAGTGGACCGCCAGAGCTCCCTAAGAAGACTGCGGCCTCTCTGCCATCTACTTAGTTTCTGTCCCCAAGTGTAGAAGCTCTAGCGCCATGGACCACAGAGAGTTGTGCTGCCAACCCAGAGACCACACCTCTGGTGGTTTGAGTACATCAGCAGCTGCTTAGGATGAAGATAGTCAGTTTCCTCTTAGCAGTTTACAGCCTCTTAAATGGACTTCATCTTACTGGGATCCACAGTCATTACATTTGGTACCTGCAGTCTGATCAGGAGATGTACTGCCCTGGGAAAGTCTCCACATTATTGAGAAGCAGTGATGTCAGTTTGAGGACTATGGTGTGTCTGATTTAGACCATGGTCTTCTCAGTCATTTGCTATGCTATCTTTAGTGACTAAAGTTGACAGAAGAAGAATTGCTGCTTTGAGCTGTGTTGTTAGAGAAGACCACTGAACAGCCTATGGATGGCCAAAACAGCAAACAGTTGTGTCTTGGAAAAGGCACAGTCAGAGTGCCCTTTGGAGGCAAAGATGAAAAAGCTTCATCTCACATACTTTGGGCATGTTGCTAGTAGAGGCTATTTCTTAGAGAGGGACACGATGTTTGGGAAAGTGAAGGGACAGCGGAGAGGAAGACCCTCAACCAGGTGGATTGACACAGTGACTGTACAGCAGAAATGGCTTGAGGGTGTGTGAGGACAGCACTGGATAGGACAGGATTCAGATCTCTTTGTAGGTCGCTGTGGATCATACTCGATTCGAAGGCACTTGAGGGTCCAGCTCAATCGCAATGCATTTTGAGTTTATAGTCCTTAGTCACCCTTTGGAGCTGTAACAAAACTCCCCCCTCGACTCAATTTTTACCCAATAATAGATAAACCTATACAGTGAATAGGGAGGTCGAGTGGCTTAGTGACTAGAAGCTGCACTGCAATCCCAAAGGCACTTGCTCAGCAGGAGGAACAGGCTCCTCCTCTGGGATTTACTGCCCCTGAAATCCCAGTGGAGGGTCAGCTGTGAGTCACACAGCAACACACAGAGTACACCAGACAAGTGCTCACTTAGCACTATCACCCACACAAAATCAAAAGGACAAGGTTTGCCCAGGACTAAAGAAAGCTGGAAGAGGTAGAAGAGAAGGATTTACAGAATCACCTGGAGGCAGGAGGAGTGCTAATATAGTGTGTTTTTGCAATTAATGTCATAAAATGTATGAATGGGGAAACTTTCACTCAAATCACAGTGAAACAGAGAGTTCTATATGTTATTTGTGTGTATTCTTGAATTTTGTCAGTCCCCTTAGGAAGAATTCTTGGCTGACGGATTCTCTTGTTTATAATTGGTGATAAAGCCATGGTTTAATATTGTTTGAGGTGGTAAACATAGCAGTTGTGTTTCATGCCATGTATCATTTCATGCAATTGGTAACCGTCCCTGAGATGAGTGATACAGACCTTAGTTTACTGGCTCCTGTTCTGTCTCTTCAGGAGAAGTTCTGGTCTTCCTCGACAGCCACTGTGAGGTGAACGTGATGTGGCTGCAGCCCCTGCTGGCCGCCGTCCACGAGGACCCTCACACCGTGGTGTGCCCAGTGATCGACATCATCAGCGCCGACACGCTGGTGTACAGCTCATCTCCTGTTGTGCGAGGAGGCTTCAACTGGGGCCTGCACTTTAAATGGGATCTCGTCCCTCTTGCTGAGCTAGGAGGACCGGAAGGAGCCACTGCACCAATAAAGTAAGGCTTGCTGTTTAGGCGGGACAATCCCTACCTGCAGAGAGAAAGAAAACGTTTTAAAGGCCATTCCTTTTCCTTTGTTAGGAGCAAAAATTAAAAGCTTTTGAGTGCTTACTGAATTTTATGCTGCCTGCTATGTCCTGTGGAAAAGAAAGATAAGGTTTATGAAAAAGAAATTGCCCCTACATTTAGTGAGAATGGCAAATAAACTCAACATCGTTGAGTAATAATTGTTGCATGGATACTATAGGAGAGTCTCCTGTGTGATTTGGGGGTAATTTGGGAAATACGTTGGCACAGTGATCTCCGCAGTAGAGTTGAGCACAGTGGAGAGTGTCAGAATGGTGCAGGATAGGACAACGTTTTGATCTGTTGTTCATAGGATTACTGTAAATCAGAATCAAATGAACGGCACCTAACAGCAACATACTCTAAGGATGTTTTGGCCATCAAGTGGAAACTGACTCATGGCTGACCTTCCAGCAGATTCTCAGAGGTGTAAATGTCACAGGAGGAGATTGTCCATCTTTCTCCTGAGGAGCAATTGGTGAATTCGAACCACATGCCTTTCATCAGCAGTGGAACTTCTTACCACTAGGCCACAGGTGCTCCCAACTAAGGATATTAGCACCTGTTAAGTTTGGCTGTTTGAAACTGCCCGGGAAACTGGCCCCAGCAAGAAAAGCCTGACAAGTCACTTCCAAGGAAAGCATACGGAGCGATTCTGCTTTGTTACGTGAATGGAAATGGACTTGAAGGGCAATGGATTTGGGGTTGTTTTCCTTTACCCTTCCACTTTTTCTCTCAAGTGTTTTCTTTATGAATAGCATGGTTACTACCTTCTTGAGTTGTCTAGATTTTAAGACTTTTCAGCCTTTTTCTCTTTTCTAACACATACTATTTTTTTATTTAAAATAATTTTTTAAATTTTATGCTGGTTTACTTACAAAGTTCATGTACATTTTTTTCACACGAGATCTTTCCCATTTCCTTTACCCATCCCTCCTTCCACCCATCAAATTGTGTGACTCCCCAGCCTGGCCCATCCTCACCCCTCTGCTCACACCCTCAAATGCATGCATTTTAAGTCTAAAACTTTGAAGCATTAACTTAGCTGAATCCTACACGTTATGCTGTGTTTGTTATCTTTTACCCTCATTTCATTCCAAATATTTATGTTATGATACCTGCTCTGACCCATAAGCTATTTAGCAATGTGTTTCTTATTTTCCAGATGTGTGTGTGGAGAGCTGATAGCCACCCTTTTTTGATTCTTAGCTTAATTACACTGTGGTCAGAAATTTCAGTTCTATGAAAATTGTTCATCTCTACCTTATGTTGTTGTTAGGTGCCATTGACGTGAGTACAATCCATAGTGACCCTGTGAACAACAGATCTGAACCCTGTTCTATCCTGTACTATTTTCACACTTCCTGACACACTAGATCCCATTTCAGCAGTCACTATTTCAGTCCACCTGGTTGAGGGTTTTCTTTCCTTCCCTAACCTTCCGCATTTCCCAGCACACCATGTCCTTCTCCTAGGAATAGCACCCCAAGCAATAACCCTGAAGTATGTGAGACGAAGCCACATCATCTTTGCCTCCAAAGGGCATTCTGACTGCACCCTTTCCAAGACATACCTCTTTGTTCTTTTGATTGTCCATAGTATGTTCAGTGCTCTTCTCCAACACTATAGCTTAAAGGAATCAATTCTTCTGTCATTCTTATTCATTGTCCATTCTCAGATGCATAGCAAATGATCAGAAAGATAGATCTTGGTTCTCAAACAGACATCATAACTCCTCAATAATTTGGAGAGGTCTTTAACAGCACACTTTCCCAGTGCAATACGTCTCCTGATTTTTTTGACTGCTGCTGCTAAAGGTGTTAATGGTGGATCCAAGTAAGATGAAATCATTGACAGTTTCAATCTTTTCTCCACCCATCATGACGTTGCCTATATGTCCAGTAGTAAGTATCTTTGTTTTCTTGATGCTGAGGTGCAATTCATATTGAAGGCTGTATTTGATCCTCTGCAACAAGTGCTTCGGGTCCTCCTCACTTTGAGCAAACACGGTTGTATCAACTGCATAACACAGATTATTAATGAATCTCCTTCTTATCCTGAGGCCGCATTCCTCTTCATAGAGTCCAGCTTCTCAAATAATTTGCTCAACATACAGACTGAATAGGTAGAGAGAATACAACCTTGGTGTACTCCCAATGATTCTGAAGCTTCATTTGACATACTTTGGGCATGATGCAAGAAGGGACCAGTCCTTGGAGAGAGACATCATGCTTAGGAAGGTGGACAGACAGTGTAAGAGAGGAAGACCCTCTATGAGATGGATTGATTCAGTGACTGGGGTGATTGGGGTAGGTGTGTCAGAGACAAGGTTGGCTCAGGATAGAGCAGGGCTTAGGGCTGTTGTACATGTTTGCTATGAGTCGCAATCAACTCCACAGCACACAGCAAGAACAACAGTGTTTCCTTGTGCTGTTCACACAACATTCTCTTGATCTAGGTATAGATTTCACATGAGCACAATTAAGTGCTCTGTGACTCTCATTCTTTTCAGTGTTAACCATAACATGTTATGATTCACACAGTCAGATGCCTTTGCATAGTCAGTAAAGTGTAAACAGACATTCTTTTGGTATTTACTTTAAGCCAGGGTCCATCTGACGTCGCCAGTGATATCCCTGGTGCCACCGCCTCTTCTAAATGCTGCTTGAACTTCTGGTAGTTCCCTGTCTATGTAATGTTCTATCCATTTTTTAATGATTTTTAGCAGTAATTTGCTTGCATGTGATTTTTTTTTGCAGGTGATATTAATGATACTGTTTGATAATTTTCACATTCTGTTGGATCACCCACCTAGTGGGAATGGAAACAAATAAGAACCTCTTCCACTCTGTTGGTCATACAGCTGTCCTTCATTTCCTGATACAGACTGGTTAATGCATCCAAGGCTGCATCTGTTAACTGAAACAAGTCAATGGTATCCCATCAATTCCTGGAGCCTTACTCAATGCCGCTTTCATTTTCTTGCTCATTACCATTGAATCCTGCTCATATCACACCTGAAATTTTTCAGTGTCAGTTAGTTCTTTTGGTACAGTGATTCTGTGTGTTCCCTCCATCTTCTCTTCATGCTTTCTGGGTCATTCAGTGTGTTGCCCATAGCACTTTTCAGTATTGCAACTTGAGGCTTAAATTTCTTTTTCTGTTCTCTTAGCTTGAGAAATGCAGAGCAAGTTCTTCCCTTTTTATTCTCCAATTCCAGCTTTTTTGCACTATAATAATAAGCTTTTTTCCATTATAATAATACTTTGCTTTTTTTTTCTCCAGCTGCCCTTTGAAACCTTCTGTTCAGCTCTTTCACTTTGGCATGTTTTTCCTTTGTTTTGGCTTCTTGGCACTCTAGTGCAATTTTTAGAATCAATGTCTCTTCTGACTTTTTTTTTAATTCTTTCTCCTCTGTCTTTGTAATGACTTAATACATTCTTTATGGATGATATCCTTGAAATCATCCCACAACTCATCTGGTCTTCTGTCAGTGGTGTTGAATACTTCAAACCTATTCTTCTTTTTTTTTTTTATGGACCAATTTGATGTTCTTTACTTAAAACCAATATTCCAGACAAGAAAGATGAACCCAAAATGCATCCTCTTATAGTGACCAACTTAACTAAGTACAAATGAAGTCAATGCTGTATCCCATTAGCATGCTGCATTGTAAATCAATAAAACAAGCCCTCCCCCACCGCAGACCCTCGGCAAATATAGATAAATGATTGTGCACTGCGTGATGGTACCATTAGGTGAGAACTTTGGTTCATGCACTCAGCTGCCACAGAGGTTGCACTCAAAACCTGCAGCCCTGGCACCCAAAGTCAGTCAGAGGTGGAAGCTTGGGGCATCAGCCATGCTCCTTAGCCATACTAGGTGAAGACTGTTGTCAGGCATACTGGTGGCAAAGACCAGGCCTGTGTCATTTTGCCCATCCAGTCTGTTCAGCCAGGATGTTTCGCCTGCCAGAAAGTTTGAGCCTCTCTTTGATTTCCTGTACTCTGGCAGACGCCAGCAGCTGATCAGGCTCTCTGTCCGCAAGTCCGTGATATACAGGTAGTGGTTGTCAAATAGCAGAGCAAAGATCTCTCCAAAGCCAAGCAAGGCCAAATTCACGATCTCAGGAGTCTTGATGACCCTGAGAATATTGTAACTGGCAAAGTCCCACTGGTAGAGACCTAGTGCAGAACTACAGATGATGTATTTGCCATTAAAATTAAGTCTTGGCTGCAGGCAGATACTTCTATCCTCAGAGACAGACAATGTCTTTATGCACTTGCAGTTGATTTCTCTCCCAGTATTTGTCTGCACTTAAGAGGATGTAGTCTCCAGGGCTGTGCAAGATAGATTTGACTTTGCACTTCTGTAAAATCACGTTGGTAACCCATTCTGTGTGCCCGGTGAGTGTGTTCAGGCATATCCCAGCAGATAAAGCCCATACTTCCATAGTTAAGTCTGCAGACCTACTCACCAAAGTACCCAGTTCATCATTGTAGTCCACACTAAACACCGCCGCTGTGTGTTCCCAGAAGTGCTGGGTCTTGGCTCCGGAGCTCCATTCCCAGCAGACCATGGTATTGTCAAAGGAGCCTGTCACAAGCTTCTGCTAATCAGACTTTACCGCTGCACAAGTGTGAATCTGAATACCATAAATGCACTGCCCTGTGCTCACATCCCACAGCTTTGCAGACAAGTCATCAGACCCTGCACAGAGAAGTCCATCTTTGTAGTAAAGTGCATACACTCTTGCACTGTGTCCAATTAATGATGAGATCTCAAAGGCTTCATGGTCCTTGAGTTGCCTCATTCTCAGAATAGCCGTCAGATAAACCTCCTTCAAGTGCAAAGCGTCCTGAACAGAATCATCTGTCTGCTAGCCCAGATTTTTACATGCAGTTTGCCACACCTCTGTACAGGCGCTTATCACCTTATTCCACTGTTTAGATATGAGGCAGCATGTGAGTAAAGTCTGAGGATCGAGCCATTTTAACAAATAAAAGCTGAGCTCCAGGGGAAGGAGTTTGAGGAAGTCCCACTTGAGGGGAGTCTCCAGGTTATTGGAGAAATGCCTGAGCTGGACTGTCCCACTTAGACAAATCAGGTGATCCAGAGTTTCATTTTTCTGCAAGTCAGTTAGAGAAAGAAATGTAATAGAAATGCTATCAAGCCATGTCTCAAAGTCCTTTCTCTCCATAAGCTTATGGAAAAATTTACCTGAGTGAGCGCCCTGGGACCCAGGACCTCGCGCCAGGTACACACCAACTAGGCACGCCGGGCCACCAGAGCCTCGCAGCGGCCAGGTCCTCACTGCAGCCATAGCGCCAGGACCTGTGGCCGCCGCTCCAGGTCCCGCAGCTATTCTTTTTTAAACAAAATTTAATAATTGAATTTTTGTGAAATTAACCATATTTTTTAATTGATATTTTGAAAGTTTATAGAGAACTTGGATATCTATTCATTTAGTGTTGCACAGTTTCCTCCCTGCTCACCCCTCTGCCTAATTCTCTTTTCTCTTTGAAAAAAATTTA
>NW_006399911.1:1039960-1046889 GCF_000299155.1 Elephantulus edwardii | reverse complement strand
ACTTTTCTCCCTGCCCAGCAGCCCTCTCCCCCGCCCCCACCTTCAGTCCTGTTTTATAACAGTAGTAGCACTATGCGTTATGTTTTCTTTTGTGACCGAGATATTTCACACAGCATAATGTCCTCCAGGATCACTCATTTTATTTAATATTTTATGAGGTCTTTGTTTTTCAGTGCTGTGTAGTATTATATTGTGTGAATATACCACAGCTTCTCTATCCATTTGTTTGTGATGGGCATTTGGGTTGTTTCAATATCTTTGCTGTTTTGAACAACACAGGAATATAAATGGCTGTGTATATATCTCTTTGGGTGGCAGTTCTAATTTCTTTAGGGTATATTTCCAGTAGTGGAATTGTTGGGTCAAATGGTATTTCTTTTTCCAACTTTTTGAGAAAGTATCATGCTGCCTTCCATAGTGGTTGCGCCATTTTACACTCCCACCAACACTGAATAAGGGTTCCAGTTTCTCTACAACTTTGCCAGTGTCTGTTGTTTATTCCAACCTATTCTTCAGATGATCTTGAAATTCAGATGGAATAGATTTAAGGTCATATTTTGGTTCTTGTGGACTTTCCTTTCACTTGCTTTGGCCTCATTTGAGCTTGCACATCATGAGTAATTGATGTTCTGACCCACAGTCCACCTCTTGCCTACTTTTGACTGTTGATTTTGAGCTTTTCCAATTATTTCTTCCAGAGAGGTAGTCAGTCTGATTCCTATGCAGCCTATCAGGTGAAGTCTCTGTGTAAAGTTGCAATTTGTGTCTTTTAAAAAATATATTTGCTTAAATCAGTATAAAATAAATATTTTATTTCATACACACACACACACACACACACACACACACACACACACAAAATGAATAAATCCTTGAAAATACAAAATAATTTTGTTTCCAGCCTCATTTCAATCACTATACTCTTCTTTTCCAACCACTATTTCTTCTTCACTGTTTGCATTGACACATCTTGATTGCATGTTCAATTTTAGACTACAACATGTGGTAAAAATTTTCAATTTCTTCCTCTTTGGCTCTAGATGTAGGAGTGTTGTTGTTGTTATGTGCTGTTGAGTAGTTTGCGACTCATAGCAACCCTATGTACAACAGCCCTAAACCCTGCTCTATCCTGTGCCAACTGCACTGTCTCTGACACACCCATCCCGATTACCCCAGTCACTGAACCAATCCATCTCATGGAGGGCCTTCCCCTCCTGCGCTGTCCCTCCACCCTCCCAAGCATGATGTCCCTCTCCGAGGACCCGTCCCTCCTTGCAACATGCCCTAAGTATGTCAGGCGAAGCCCCAGACTCCTTGCCTCCAAGGAGTAGCCTGGTTTAACCCTCTCTAGGATGAATCTGTTTGTTTTCTTGGCAGTCCATGGTACATTCAGTACTCTTCTCCAGCACCACAGCTCAAAGGCATCAATTCTCCTTCTCTCCTCCCTAGTCATTGTCCAACTATGTAGGAGTGTACATTTTAATAATAGTTGTAGTAAGGAGCCTTTCATGTATGTGTCTGGATAATATTCCATCACTCATAGCATCGTGTTTCAGGATAGAACTTGAAATTACTTGATATTACATCTTACATTACATGGCCCAACATATGGTTATTTTTTGTGACTATTGTTTGAATGCTTGAAAAAAATGTTTTCTATACTTACTACAAATGAAGTTCTTTGTCTCAGTTTAAATATTATTATTCAGCTGCTAGGGAGCTCTGGTAAGAAGCAGTGTTTCCTCCCATGGGAGGGTCAGATATGAATCAGTTCTGACTCAACAGCAGACACCAAGAACAACATTCAGATGTGTGTTGTTCCTGTATTGAGCAGCTGGTGGATTTGAACCACTTGCCTTTGAGATTGTAGCACAGCTTCTTACCACTAGGCCACTACTGTTGTTTGTTGTTGCTGATTATCAAGGAGTCAGGCACGACTCATAGCGACCCTATGAACAAAAGACCTGAAGCCTTTCTTTCTTTTTTTTAAGTAAAAGAATTTATTTTTATTCTTTTTTTAAATAAATTTTTTAATTATTATTAATTTTAATGAAAGTTTACGGAGACTTGGGATTTCCACTCATTGTTGCACTTTTCTCCCTGCCCACCTCTTTCCCCAGTTCGCTCTTCTCTTTGAAAAGTACAGCTTTCATTGTTATATAATCCCTCCTCTCAAGTCCACTCCACTATGCAGCCTTCATTCTGGACTCCTGTCATGACAATAATACCTAATCATATATCCCTTTTAAACATTTCTCTCCCTCATCTGTTTCAATGCAGTACATATTATTTATCCCCTCGCCCTAACCCCAATGTCAGTCCTGTTTTACAACAGTGGCACTATTCAATATTTGTCCTTTTGTGACTGAGATCTTTCACTCAGCATACTGTCCTCCAGAGTCACTCATTTTGTATAATATTTCATGAGTTCCTTGTTTTTCAGTGCAGCATAGTATTCCATTGTGTGAATATATCACACCTTCTCTATCCATTTTTTTGTTGATGGACATTTGGGTAGTTTCCAACTCTTTGCTATTGTGAACAAAGCAGCAGTAAACATGGTTGTGCATATATCTGCTTGGATAGCGGTTATGGTTTCTTTAGGGTATATTCCTCGTAGTGGAATTGCTGAGTCAAATGGTATTTTTATTTGCAACTTCTTGAGAAAGTGCCATACTGCCTTCAATACTGATTGCACCATTTCACACTGCCACCAACAGTGAATAAGGGTTCCAGTTTCTCCACAGCCTCACCAGCATTTATTGTTTGCTACCTAAAGCCTTTCTATAACTATCATCTTTTCTCAAAGTTCATAGTTTCTAGAGGCATGTTATTTAGGAAGTGGATGCTACTCCTGCTTCCAAACCTGTCTTAAACTGGGAGCGCCAGCAAACACTGTCCACCATGGGTAACCGTTATGGCATTTGACACCCCAGTGACACAAGGGTCAGCATCACAGCAACCCCAGGTTACCTCAGTACAGTAAATTGACAGAAGAGTGCTGTACCACTTAGAAGAATGTTCCTTCAAAATAAAATAACAACCAACTTTTAAATACAAAAGAAATTTTTGAATACAACTTTTAAATACCACGAGGTCCTGTCTAAACAAGAGGCTTAAATAAAAAACAACCAATATTATATGTTGTTGTTATGTACTGTCAGGTCTCCTGCAGCCTATAGCTATGTACAGCGGCTCTGAACCTTTCTAGGCCACTCGAGCTCCATTATTCAGATAGTCTATATTTGTATTAGTTTCTTCATTTGCTTTATTAAAATCTGTTCTTGAAAGTGATATATTAAAGTTTTCTGCAACAATTGGGTGTTCGTGTGGCTTTGCTTATACTTCTGTTAGAAACTTTGTATATTAGTGTAAAATTGTTCTGGTTCCTTAGTGAATGGAGTCATTTGTCATTAAGGATTGCCCCTCTTTATCCTAGAATTTAAAAGTCATGGGCCTTTTGATTTTTAGTCTGATTTTCACAGTTAATTATAGTTTTATTTTTGTTCTAATTCAAACCCATTGCTATCAGAACCAATTCATAGCTGACCCTCCAAGGCTCCACTTCCTAGGCTAAATTGCAAGGTGAGATTCCGTCTTTTTCCCTCAGAACTGCTGACAGACATAAACCTCCAGGCAGACTTGTCCTTTGGGTTAGCATTGCACCTCCCTTCCGATTATGTCATCTGAGCTCCCCTTATTTTTATTAGTTTTTACTTTCAGTCTTTCTGCAGTCATATCCTTTGTTGACCTATGTCCTATGTACAGTTGCTTTAGTTTTTAAACCAGTATAAAAAGTTTTGTCTTTTAATTAAAACATTGCTATGCATCCGAGGGCTGGACAGTATCTTAAGGATAATAGAAGAAGGATTGATGCCTTTGAGTTTTGGTGTTGAAGCAGAGTATTGAGCATACCAGGGACTTCCAAGAGAACAGACAGGTTTGTCCTGGAAAGGGTGAAACCAGGTTCCTCTCTGGAGGTGAAGATTTAGATGCTCCATCTCACGCACTTTGGACATGTGGTCATGAGGGTACCAGTCCTTGGAGAAGGACATCATGCTTGGAACAGTGGAGGGACAATGCAAGAGAAGACGACCCTGGATGAGATGGATTGATTCAGTGACTGAAGCAATGGAATTAGATCTGTTGGAGACAATGAGATTGGCTCAAGGTAGGGCAGGTTTCAGAGCTAGTGTACATAGGGTTACTGTGAGTCACAGATGACTCGATGGTACATAACAACAATGTTGTGTAATAGTCTCTCTTTCCATCTATGAATAGTACTGTTTGTCTTCTCTTTTCTGTATTCCCGTTTTTAATTTTTTGCCGCAGTTTTGGAGTGAATGCGAATTTTTTTTTATTCTTTCCAGTCACCACATTAGAGGATATCAAGTCTTTTAGTGATTACCTGAGAGAATGTAACATGCACCCTGGACTTATCACAACCTAAGTTTAATTATGTATAAATATAACACAGGGGAGCTGTGGTGACCTAATGGTAAGGAGCTGCACTACCAACTCAAAAGGTTTAAGGTTCAATCCACTTGCTGCTCCTTGGGAGGAAAGGGGGCAGTCACCTCCCATGCAATTTACTGCCTCTGAAAACCCACTGGAAGGTCAGCTGTGGGTCAGATCTAACAACAACATAAATATAAGGCAGATATTTATAGTGTAATAGAAAGTAGTCCTTTTCCCAAGTAATATAAAAATCTCTGAATTTCCATATTCCAGTGATTCCCCCTAATGTTAAATACTGTTGTTGGAGAGTATGCATAATGTGTATACATAGATACGCACGTAAATACACAGTGCGTTTTAATGTAATCATTAGCTGTTGTAAGTTTACCCACATTCTCCCCTCTTCTGTTACTCTCTATGCTTTCTGTGTCTGCAGGCTTGTAGCTGGGGCTACTTGATTTTAGCCAGAAAACACACATTAGTATTTCTGTACCATGACTTTCTTGGTGTTACTTCGCTTTTTCAGTATTTCGTAGCTTCATTGTCATTTTGAGGAATATTTTCCACTCAGTGTACAATTTTAGGCTCATAGATGTTTCTTTCTGGTCTTTCAGACATCATTCAGGAACTTCTGTTTTCTGCTGTTTCTGGTGAGAAATTAATGCCAATCTTACCTTCTTTTTTTCTTTGAAAAGAATCTGTCCTCTTAGAAAATTTTATTTCTCATAAATGTTTTTCAGGTACATATAAATGTTGTTTCTTTTGTGATAGTTTCTGATATCTCTGAAAAATCTCAGTCTAATCTTTTATCTCTTTGCATATACTGAGCAGTTATTTTAAGTCTCTGCCAGGTAACTCCACTGTTTGAAAGCAGAATACTTGGTGGTATAAGTATTTTTCTCTCTTCTGGTCTTAGCTTCCTGGTTGCCTGATTGTTTACTGGTTGGTGTGTTGGTTTTTACTGAATATCACACATTATTTGTGAAAACTTACAGAACTACATGGTTGCCTGTGGTGGAGAGGTCTTCCTGGAGAAAGAATTTTACCTGAGACTGAATGCTGCTTAGGACATTAAAATATGTGATTAATTTAATTCTATTTTGAGAACAAAATGACAGAAAAGAGAGAGAGAGAGTGAGTGTGTGTGTGTGTGTGTGTGTGTGTGTGTGTGTAATAATCTACATGACATTCCCCTAACACGGGATCTTTCAACCTTACTATTGTTGACATTTGAGCCAGATGCTTCTAGTACTTTGTCTCTCATTTGTGATAAGTAGCTATGTCTCTAAACCCCCAAATCAAACCCACCCCTGTAGAATCAGTTTTGACTCACAGTGACCCTCCAGCTGGTTTTCAAGGCTGAAAATCTTTAAGGGACGACTCTGCCTATCTTTCTCAAACTGTCAACCTTCTGCTTAGGAGCTGGGTACATTACACAGAAGCCAGGGCTGCTTCAGTATGTCTCTGGTCATTACCACATGTCTCCAAGGGGCAAAATCATCCTCAGGTGAAACTCACTCATCTCACACACATTTGAGTCCAGTTCTTGGCAGATCCCAGGAGTCCGTTTAGTATCCCAGTGATATTGTGAGACTGTTGGAAGAATTCCTGGGGCCTTGATTTTTACCAATTCAAAGCAGCTTGAACTTCCTCCTTCATCACCATTGCCTCTTAGTCACATGTTGTTTCATGAAATTCTTCTGTGCCAGCCAGTTCTTTTTGATATAGTGACTCTGACTACTCCTTCCATCTTTTAATACTTCCTGGATCATTTAATGTTCTGCCATAATGCCCTTAAGTATTGCAACTTGAGGCTTGAATTTGTTCTTTAGTTCCTTCAGCTTAAGGAATGCCCAGCAAGTTCGTCCCTTTTGATTTTCTAACTCCAGGTCTTTGCACATTTTATTATAATACTTTGCTTTGTCTTTCCGATCTGCCCTTTGAAATCTTCTCTTCAGCGCCTTCCTGATTTCCTCCCTTTGCTTTGGCTTCTCAGAGCTCTAGTGCAATATTCAGAGTCCCTTCCAACATCCATCTTGGTCTTTTCTTTTTCCTCTCATTAGTAATGACCTTTTGCATTCTTCATGGATCATATTCTTGATATCCTCCCACAGCTCTTCTCACCTCCATTTATTAGTGTTCAGACCTCAAACCAGTTCCTGAAGTGGTTTTTAATTTCTGGTGGGATAGACTCAAGGTCAAATTTGGGTTCTTATGGATTTAATTTTCTTGAGATTGGCTCAGTTTAGGGCAGGGTTCTGAGCTATGGTGCATAGGGTTGCTGTGAATCACAGTTGACTCAATGACACATAATAACAACATTTGAGATGGAGTTCTAAAAAAATTTTACACTCAAGTTATTTACTTAGAAAAGTAAGTGAGAGAAGATCTTCACCCTGAAACCCACAGCATCCCTTTTCAGCAGGAAGTAGCTAAGAGAATACGCCATCCCCTTTTCCTTATGACTCAGG
>NW_006399911.1:1028979-1039484 GCF_000299155.1 Elephantulus edwardii | reverse complement strand
GTCACCGACCATGGCTGGAGGCTTGTTTGCCATGAATAGACAGTACTTCAATGAGCTGGGGCAGTACGACAGTGGCATGGACATCTGGGGAGGAGAAAATTTGGAAATATCATTTAGGGTAATTTTATCTTTTTATATACTTAACTCTTACTATAGCCAACCATGGACTACACCACGAGAGCTCTCATACTTACTCTTTTTTAGTATCCATTCAAAATAGCAAAAGCTTATAAAAAGCTATTTCTTTTCCTTATAAAGTTATTTACAAGGTATAATTACAGTAAACATTTAAGTGTAATTTAGGAAATCTTAATGTGAGTTTAAGCTAACGTTTCTTTCTTTGCTTATAAGTTTGTGTATTTAATTGGTATCACTGAATCCCTAGGGTGAGCAGAGATTTGCCCCAGACAATCTTGATTCACAGTTATTCTGGAAAAAATTATTATTTGCTCCCATTTCACTCCCAGAAGTATCCCAGTTTAGATGATAAATTGTCACTGTGTAGATAGCTTACTGAATCCTCTGCCTCTCTATATACCTTGAACTGTGAGTGAAATTCGGCTTTCATCGTCTCTCCTCTTCTCAGTTACTGGAAGTGGAAAAGATGAGAGTATAAGTGGGATCCAGAAAAGGCTGAAAGAAGGCTAGAGAAACAACTCAAACCTTTCATTCCTAGCAGATGCCCAGGTTGAGACAGCAGAACTCTCATTCATACGCTGTATGGAACCTTGTGTGCATATGGTGTATTGTATTTTGAAAATTATTTGACTTTTGTTCATAAGGTCACTATGAGTTGTACTCAACTTGATGGCACCTAGTAACAACAACAGCAGCCTTGTTCTTGGAAGGTAATTTTCCCCCACACAATCTTTCTGATTTTAAAATTGAAATGTAGTTTTCTTCTTTTCTAGAAAACTTACCTGCGTCCCATAAAAATGAAAACAACTCTGAAAAGTAACCCAATTGACAGTTAAGGATAAAAGTTAGATGAGAATGAAGATCTTCTAAATCATAATTATAAAAACAGTGCTGTGGCCGGGTGGAGGGCGGCGAAGTCTGACCTCTGCTAACTTCACAAAGAAGTAGGCTCCCATCAGACACACCTCCGTGCTCCCGCCCCCTCTCCCAGTTCTCACGTAATCATCCCTCACAGAGCTCTCACTACTTTGCCACTAGCTACGATCATTTGTTGCATTGGCCACACAGAGCTCACAGGCATACTCACAGTTAGGGCCTTATTTAGGGAAGTTATGGGTTACAATTCGGGTTGGACACACTCAGGATACAGGTCTTCAATCAGGACAGTGTCTGCTCAGCTCTGCTCAACAGCAGGCTGGCTCTGACTCTTGGTCTCAGCCTCAGACTTTGGGCTTTCCTCTGTGCTCTAGCAAGTTCTTTCATTGTGTCCCATCCCATAGGAACCTACTCAGAATCCTCCAGCAGATTTTCAGAGGCTGTAAAACCCACAGGAAGAGAATGCCTGTCTTTCTCCCACAGAAGAGCTGGTGGGCGGTACTAAATGAGTATCACCGTATTTTAGAGTCTAGTTAATTTTTATTCACAAAGACAGGTTTGGGGTTTTTTTTCATTACTTCTTTCTTTTTATGGGTAGTAGTTTCATAAATGCCTGTATGATGAATATTGATTTCTTTATGTTGATATCACAGTAACTGAAGCAACTAGATATTCACGTTTTGCCTCTGGACAGATCTGGATGTGTGGAGGTAAACTCTTCATCATCCCTTGCTCTCGAGTAGGACATATTTTCCGGAAAAGGCGGCCTTATGGGTCTCCTGAAGGACAGGACACGATGACCCACAACTCCTTGCGGCTGGCCCACGTCTGGCTTGATGAATACAAGGTGAGGTGGAATTTCTGGTCAGGAGGGTGGCGGGTGCCAGTCAGTGCAGGGCTCATGGCTTTTCCTTTATGTATTTCTGTTGGGCTCACCTGCTCTTTTGGTCCGTCGAGACAGTGATGCATTCTGTGCTAGTAGTCTTTGTAGTCTTCATTGCCATGTGCTTAGAAGTTAAGGGCACGAGAGCCAATCATGTTCAAAGACAATATAAATGAAATAGAAATGAAGTAGAAAATCAGTAAATATGGATTATATTCTTTAATTGTGCATCCATTCTCGCCCTCCTCTTCCAAATTGTTCCTCTCCCTTTAGCATAAACTCACCACTGTCTGTGCTTCCTGTCTGCTACCAGCTGCTGTTTGTCAGTTTGATACCCTCTTGTTGTTAGGTGGCAGCAGGGAACCTCTGATTCATAGAACTCACAGTCGCTGTCATCCTGAGTCCATTGTTGAGGCCACTGTGTCAGTTTCTGTGGTTGGAAGTCTTTTGGTTAACCCTTGATCTCCTGCAGATAGTTCTTTAAAAGAGCATGGAGCTCAAGGCTTGCATTCTTTACCAATTAAGTTAAACTGTTCTTTAGCTTAGAGGAGATAACGGGAATTTTCTATCTTACCATTTAAAGAATATCACAAGAAAAGAGTTTTGGGAGTTCACCTTCAAGGAACACTCTGGATATGAAAGAATGAATGAGTAAAACCAGAGTTAATCATATTTGAATATTTGGCAATGTTTTCTCAAAATCAGTCAAGTGACCCGTCTACTTCAAAGAGAAGAACTATTAGAGTTTGTGACAAATGACAAAATACACACACTTTCACGAGAAAAATAGAATTTTGGAGACTCTCCACCACCCTGAGCTTGGAAGTTTCTTGTTGTTCGGTTCCATCAAATTGGTTCCAACTCATAGTGACCCCAAGAACAGCAGCACAGACAGTGCCCAGTCCTGGACTGCCCTCCCCAGCTGCTGTGTCCCTCCATCCCATTCAAGGTCTTCCCTGTTTTCACGGGCCCTCTACCTTACCAAGTATGCTGTCTTTGTTGAGGGACGGGTCTCTTTCTAATAACATATCCAAATAAGATAAAGTCTGGCCATTCTGTCTTTAAAGGAACATTCCAGTCATAACTTCCAAGACCTCTTTGTTGTCTGGCAGTATGTGTAACAGTCAATGATCTTCAAGTTCAAGGTTGTCAGTTCTTTTCTAGTCTTCCTTATATTGTTCATCAATACATTGTCTAGGTTTTTGACTGCTGCTTCCATGGTTGTTGGTGGAAACTTTCTAATATGAATAAATATTTCTGATGAGATCATTTATATTATTTGGGAATATAATAATTTTATAAATATAAAGAAACTTTTCAGCCTTTGTAAGCATAACTCGGTGAACCTAATGATTAGTGCACAAATCTCGTAAAATCTCAGACAAAACGCCATTTAAGGAACAAGAGAAACCTTTTTATTTTATTATAACACATTAAGTTCAATGGTAGGCATTTATATTCTCCTTTTAGCCAAACTTTACCCAGTTTTGATAGAGTATAAAAGAAGAATAACTGTAATCAGGTGAAATAGCTATTAAAATATTCCTTCCCTTTCAAATACATACTTGCATGAATTCATATTTTTAAAAATATACTTTAGCCAAAGCAATATATAGCAACAGTTGAATGCAGATCGAGAATTCATATTTACATTAAAAATGTAGCACAGTGCCACTGTTCTGATTTTTTATTCTTGCTTTGGAAAATGTACATGTGTAATAAGCACAAGGTTCAAATTCACCAGCTGCCCCAAGGAAGACAGATGGGCAGTCTCCTCCCATGCGATTTACAGCCTGTGAAAACCCACTTAAGGCTCAGGTTTGAGTTGATTCCAACTCAGCAGTACATAACAACAATTTTTAACTGATTGAAACATTTTAAATCACTCAGTTTTAAATCTAGTATTGTCTAATTGACAAACAAAACCTTTTTGGAATCTTCAGTAATTTTTTAAGAATATAGAATTCTGAGAACAAAATGTTTGAGACTGTGGTTTCCATTATGGTCTGTCATTGAGTCTGAGGTGCACATTTTTACTTCAGAAACAGGATATATTTTTACAAATTAAAATATCTTTTCATTGGTATTTGAAAATTATGGGAAAATTTTTTCATTGACATTTTCTGGTAACATTAAGAAGACACTAGCAAAAAACTTCTTTTTCATGATCCGTTCTTTTTAATTGTTCTTTAAATATACATCTAATTGCTTAATATTAATTTTTAACGAAACATCATTCTCTTTCCTTTTTGTTTTGTTTTGAATTCAGGAGCAGTATTTTTCCTTAAGACCTGACTTGAAAACCAGAAGCTATGGAAATATCAGTGAACGTGTTGAGTTAAGAAAGAAGTTGGGTTGCAAATCCTTTAAATGGTATTTGGATACTATTTACCCAGAGATGCAGATATCAGGGCCCAATGCTAAACCACAGCAGCCCATCTTTATCAATAATGGACCCAAACGCCCTAAAGTTCTTCAACGAGGGAGGGTAAGATCACATAATCCTGTCAAAATGTCTCCTAAATGTCGTAGGATATGAAATGCTTTTGTGATTTTAGACTTGTTTTTTAATGACAGACGACGAGAGCTCAGGGGGCATGGTCTATGGAGAGCTGTGCTGCTGACCCAAAGGCAGTTTGAGCCATGAGAGCCCAAGGAGGGTGAGAAATGAGTCAGTTGTTAGGTGCCATCGAGGCAACTGTGACTCATAGCAGCCGTGTGAAGGGCAGATCGGACAGCCCTGTCCTGCACCGTCTTACACAGCTCCGCTCAAGCCCCCGGCTGTCGTCACCATGTCAGCCCATCTCATTGAGGATCTTCCTCTTCTCCACTGACCCCTCCTTTCTCCCCACAAAGTGTGTTTTTGCTTGGACTGGTGCCTCCTGACAACATACCCAAATTATGTGAGAGGAAGGAAGTTTCCACCATCGTTGACTGTGACGTGCACTCTGGTTACACATCCTCCAGGACATATTTGTTGTTTCTTTTGGCCAGTGTTGGTATACTTCTCTTCACCAACACCACATTCAAAGGCATCAGTTTTTCTTTGGTCATCTTTTTCACTATCCAACTTCAAAATGAATAGAAAGCAATAGAAAACACTATGACTTGAGTCAAGCACACCTTATTCTTTGAACTAACA
Organism: Elephantulus edwardii; assembly: GCF_000299155.1. NCBI lineage: Eukaryota > Metazoa > Chordata > Mammalia > Macroscelidea > Macroscelididae > Elephantulus > Elephantulus edwardii. The sequence goes on along the minus strand of NW_006399911.1, from coordinate 1,034,445 downwards.
TCCTTCCTCTTTAGCATAAAGAAATCCATGACAGCACATTTGTTCCATATAACCCATCTTTTGGTTTCCTGACTGCTGCAACATACGTGCTGATTTTGGATCCACATAAAGTGAAATCACTGACAATTACAGGCTTTGCTTCATCTCTCATAAGGATGCCTCTTGTTCTAGTCATGAGAATATTTGTTTTTTGAAGACCTTTGAAGTTTTAATCTTTACTGTAAATATTAAGACCCTTATCCTTTAAAGGAAGCATAACTTCTATAAAAGGAAGTTCTACAGCAGGTTCTAAGAGACTTAATTATACATCTTAATATATACATAAAAAAGTTTCCCTGCAGTCAGAAAGTTGAGTGTCCCTATAAAACCTTTCAAAGCTAAAGTAGTGTAAAGTGAAGAAGCAATTACCATTAATTTATTCAGAAAAGTTTTTGCATATTCCCAGACCTAAAAATAACATCACATCATGCCAAGTAACCCATAAAACCTGAAATAACTCCAGAATCACTCTGACAGACAAAGCTCAAAGCTGTGGTGTCTGGGGGCTGTGCTGCTGAGTGTGTTTCTTGGAGAAGGGTCCATGGGATCACTTTCCCTGTGGGGTGTGTGCTGCCTTTACGGGCTCACTGCAAAACAAATCCTCAGCCACAGTCTTCTAAACACATTTTGTTCACTTGTTCCTGTCGAGTTGGGACCAACTCATAGCTGACCCTCATCAGATTTTTGGATGCTAATGCATCGCAGAGAAAATAAATGCCCATGTTTCTGCCTTTGAACTGCTGGTGGATTTGAACCAGCTGCCTTTATATTAACAGCACAACACTATAGACTGTGCCACCAGAACTCCTTTTGAAAAAGAGCATGATGATTTCTAATTTGTGTTTCACAATGTAAAAACCCACTGCCATCAAGTCAGTTCTGATTTATGTGATCCTCCGTCGGGTTTCCAAGCCCTGTTAAACGTCCTGGGAGGAGACTGCTCAGCATTCTACCATGAGGCAGCTAGGGGATTTGAACCACTGACTTTCATGGTTGGCATTATGCACTACGCCACGAGGATTCTTTTCATAATATATATATACTAACACATGCTTTTATAATAAACTTTTTATATGTGCTTTAAAAAATTCCCATGACATTTATATGCACATATCCCTGGTGAAAGCTCTGGTGGCCTAGTGGCAGGAAGCTGTGCTGCAATCCTGAAGGCACGGAGTTCGAGCCCACCAGCTGCTCTACAGGACAAGGATCAACAGTCTCCTCTTGTGTGATTTTACTGCCGTGGAAACCCACTGGAGGATCAGCTATGGGTCAGTTCCGACTCAGTGGTACAGAACAACAACCACTAGTGTAATGTGTATATTAAATTTAATTTTGTACTGTCTTACTTGTTTACCCTTGTTTATACCTTCTGTTCTTGCTCTGTTTCACTGTAAGGATCTTTAGGGCAAGCATGAGGTTTCATTTCCTTCACTCCCACAGTCAGTTGGGAAACGTGAGGTTTAGGTTGAGTTTCTATTTGACTTATTCCCTGCAAACATACTGCACACAACTGTCTACATGCCTCCCTTGCTGGTGGTTGTGTTCCATCGAGTCAGAATCAACTTGTAGCTGACCCTCCAATGGGTTTTCAGAGGCAGTAATCACACAGGAAGAGATTGCCCATCCTTTTCCTGAGGGGCAGCTGATGGCCTTGAACTGTGTGCCTTCAGAGTTGCAGCACAGATTCTGACCTCTAGGCTCAAACTGAGAAGTTAAAATATTTCTCCTCCCCTGACCCTCGGTATTCATAGCCACGGAAGAGTCATTTTCACATTTTCCCCATCCTGCCTCCTTGAAGCATTCTAAAGCTGCTTCTGGCATCAGTATTTGCATTCCAAGTTGCTTTGACCAAGGTCTCCTCTGCTTTTGCAGCTCTATCACCTCCAGACCAACAAGTGTCTGGTGGCCCAGGGCCGCCCGAGCCAGAAAGGAGGCCTGGTGGTGCTGAAGGTGTGTGACTACGGGGACCCGAACCAGGTGCGTGCCGGCGCGGGCCCAGGGAGATGTAATTGAGGTGTTTCATAAGCTGACTTCTCTAAAATGATAAATCCTTGGTAAGAATGGCTCTAGAGAGCGACTAGTACCGCCCTTGTCCTTGTGCAGAGATTTCCTCCCTCTGTGACGTCTGGCACGGGAGCATTTCTGTGCTCAGGAGCATTACTGTCCTTTCCTGTGTCATGAACTTGTGATTTAGAGGCTGTAAGTGTTAGAAACACAAAGGAATATTAAATCTACGTTACAAGAGTCAGAGTATCTTCTGTGGCAGTTTCTTTACTTTTTTAAAATTTTTATTGTATATTGGTTTGTTTACGAAGTTTCTATACATTATGTTTCTATCCTTTATTCACATGTGTTTTATACAGTCACTCCCATTCATTATGTTTGATAAAATTAATCACCACTGGCCTATGTTCACCATTATCCTGTCTTTCCAGATCCCCACCCGATCTTTCCCGTTTCTTTACACACACCCTCCACCAACTAGATTGTGCGATCTTTTTTTTTTCAGTTTTATTTTATGAATGTTAATGAACATTTACAGAGATTTTGGATTTCCATTCATTCATTGTTGCATTTTTCTCCCTGCCCACCCCTTCCCCCTAGTTTGCTCTTCTCTTTGAAAAGTAAAATTCCTTCATTGGTATACAGTCCCCACCCCCACCCACCACCTCACCCTCATGCCCCAAGTACTTTCCACTCTGCAACCTTCATTCTGGACTCTTGTGATAACCATAATAATCATATATCATTTTTAAACTGTTCTCTCCCTCATCTGTTTCAATGCAGTATACATGATTTATCCAGTTTTTCTCAGTCTCATCCCAACCCTTATGTCAGTCCTGTTCTGTAACAGTGGCACTATGCAGTATTTATCTTTTTGTGACTAAGGTATTTCACTCAGCATAATGTCCTCCAGGGTCACCCATTTTGAATAATATTGCATGAGTTCCTTGTTTTTCGATGCAGTGTAGTATTCCATTGTGTGAATATATCAGAGCTTTTCTATCCGTTCGTTTGTTGATGGGCAGTTAGGTTGTCTCCAGCTCCTTGCTATTGTGAACAAAACCGCGATAAACATGGGTGTGCATATATCTGCCTGGGTGGCAGTTATGGTTTCTTTAGGGTCAGATTGTGTGATCTTGTAATTACTCCTCCGTATATCGTTAACCCTCTGCTCCCACCCTACCACCCCCTTGGATCCTCATACATATTTTACTGTTTATCTATTTCTACAATAATGATCTTGTGCAGTATTTGTACTTATAAGACTGAATTAGTTAGGTCAGCATAATATTCTCCAGTTTTTCTCAAGTTATATAGTATTTTTCAAAATTATTTCTCCTGTGTCCTGCATAGTATTCCATCGTATGAGTGTACCATAATTTCTCAGTCCATTTGATTGTGCTTGGGCTGTTTCCATGTTCTTGCAATGGTGAATAATGCTGCTATGAACATTGGTGTACAAATCTCTCTGTCTCTGTTCTCATTTTCTCGGGGTATTTTCCAAAGAGTGGAATTGTTGGGTCATGAAATTTCTGTGTTCAGCTTTTTGAGGAAATGCCAAACTGGCTTCCAGAGTGGTTGTACCATTTTACAACCCCACCAACAGTGTATGAGAGTTCCTATCTCTTTTCATCCTCTCCAACATTTATTGCTTGCTGTACTTTTAAAACTTTGTGCAGCAGTTTCTTGAAATCAAACTTTCCTAAAGATTTTCAGTGTTGATCAAAGGAAACTGTAACAGAAATTTGATTCACATTATTCATATGATTTAATTTTTATGTATGTAATAGTGGGGGGTTGATGGCATTAATATTTGAAGTTAACTTAAAAATAAGCACCAGCTATAATCTCAACAATCTATTACAGATACTGTAAACAGAAGCAAATAAGGTTTGAAAAGTTGAAAAAAATAATAAGCATAAAAACTTACTAGAATTTTTAGGTTTCCAGAATTTTAATCTGGTTTTAGTTGGTAATAGAATCTAACAGTGACTGACTAATCTGTTGGTTGTAGTTCATCGCTACCACAGTGCTCAAAGCATGTCATTAGTAACTTTCATTTCCAGTTTTGTGATGCATTGATTTAACAAGAATGAAAAGAATATTTGGATTTTATAGGGGGAAAGTCTGTGCTTTGAAATTTTGTGAAACGTTTTCTTTTTTGAGAGTTCAAACATAGTAATAAATGCCTGTGTGCATGCACATATATGGCCAAGGTACTTTGTGTGTATATGTGTACTTATCACAAAGGCAGCAACAAAAACATGATTTTGAAAATGAATTTTTGGTTCATATCTGAGAATGAGAGATTGGGAGAGTTGTCAACATGATGGATGCTAAAATTTTGGTGGCATTTCAGTGGTATAGATCACAGTAGAATATGAGAGTGGAAATCTGAATTGTTTAGAAAATATCAGTTTAGATGATAGGATTGTACAGATTTATTTATAATTTTGTTACTGTATGGAGTAGCTTTAATTCCATAGCCACTAGTTACAAATTTACTTTCTCTGTCACAGGAGCCACATTTCAAATACTTTATAACTGTATATGGCTAATAAGTAATATATTGAAAAGTCCAGTCAGAATACTTCCCTTGTCACAGGATATGCTGTTCCATGGCACCGCAAAGCTTCTCTTTGTGTTCAGGGGAGCAAACACACCTATCTTAGGTCTCAGGTAGATGCTGCAGTGAGTGACATAATCACAGAATGTTGAAAATGTTCATTGCCGTTGTAGCACTTGAGTGAGTTCACTATTAAGTTGCACATCTCATTCCATAGGTTACTGTGGTTTATATTAAAGAGTATTGTTTTCTACAGAATAATGTGGTGCATACAGCTTAAATACACCATCACCTACACACAACCCTCTCCCAAAAAATGAGAGAAGTTGTGAAAAAATAATAGTCTTGCTTGGTTTTGGTCTAAATAAGATGAATCTGCATCCTCACTGGTCTCCTCTAGTTCTTACTCAGCATAAGAATAAAGAGAATTGTCTAATTCTCATAAGGCTTGATTGCAGAATTAGAAGAGATGCATAATTCAACTTAGATGATCTTTTAAATTCAGCGAGTAAGATTAAACTCTATTTACAAAATCTGACAACTGTAGAGGGTTTTCCCCCAGACTAGGATGCCACTTTCTCTTCTGTGTGTATTCACTGTAGTAAGTTGAAATTTGCCTACAGGTAGCATTTCTCCCTGATTTGTTTCTATTTTATGATGCAAAACAGAGGAACTTAATTTCCCTACATATATGTGACATCGTGTGCAGTCCCGACTTTCTGGATCTGAGGTGTAACCTGAGTTTGGGTCTCTCTCCCTAGGTTTGGGCTTATAATGAAGAGCACGAGTTGGTTCTGAATAATCTCCTCTGCCTGGATATGTCTGAAACTCGCTCCTCAGACCCCCCGCGGCTC
>NW_006399911.1:1007608-1028319 GCF_000299155.1 Elephantulus edwardii | reverse complement strand
TGTAGAGGGAAGTCAGAATGTCATTTTAACTCAGAAGACTTGGATTTGCACAAAAGAACAAGTCCCAGGAGTTTGTTGTTTTCTTTAAGTCCAGGTAATTTTTTTTTTTAAAATCCCTATTAATAAAGGGACAATTAGCATATCAGGATTGTCATGACTTTCTTTTTTAGAAGAGTTCATAGGAGATAGCTCCCTCCCCCCTACTGTCATTGGTTTAATATATTTTAAGTAAATGTTTTAAAAACCAGATTGAATCTGCATTACTTTTAACTTCAGAGACATCATTTATAAGAATATTTAAGAGGTAATTATTATAAATTATTTTGGATGAATGATGATACTGTCTACATTTAAAATAAAGAATTCTTTGTTTACTTAGGATTTTTTTGTCTTCTCTCTTCTTTGTCTATTCTAGGGCCCTTTGTCTTCTCTCTTCTTTGTCTATTCTAGGGCCCCTGGTCTCATTTGATCTATGTGTGTTTGATGAGTCTGATAAGAAAGACTATTTTCTCCTTAGTTGATGAACCATTAAGCTAGGTAGAAAGCCCTAGTTTGTATGCGATGCTTCAAAGCTAAGAATGAGCCATATGAATTTGGAGCTGAAGTTACGTGGATTTTGACACATTAAAACGGTCTGTGACCTTAGTTGCAGGAAATGTTCTGTACTATTAAGTTGGAGTCAACTCATAACTTCCAGGGGGTTCTCAGAGGCACAGGAGGTGATTGCCTTTCTTCCATGGAGAAACTGGTGGATTCAAACTGCTCGCCTTTGGGTTGACAGCACGATTCCCTACCACTAAACCACCAGGACACTTAATTGTGATCATGAAAAATCTATACCAAGATCAAAAAGCTCTTGTGTGACAGAGCAAGGGAACACTTAATGGCTTAAAATCAGGAAGAGGATTTCAGAGCTGTATCCTTTCTCCATACCTAATCAATCTGTATGCTGAGCAAATAATTCATGAAGCTGGACTCTGAAGAGGAATGTGGCATCAAGATTGAAGGACGACTCATCAATAGCCTGCATTATTCAGATGACACAACCTTGCTTACAGAAAATGAAGATGACTTGAAGTACATGAATTGCATCTCAACATCAGAAAAACAAAGGTCCTCACTGCTGGGTCTGTAGACAACATCATGATACATGGTGAAAGAATTGAAGTTGTCAGTGATTTCATCTTGCTTGGCTTAGCATTCAGCACCCTTGGCACCAGCAGTCAGGAGATGTATTGTATTAGACAAGTCTGCTATCAAGGATCTCTCCAAAATACTGAGGAGCAATGATGCAGTCTTGAAGAGTAAGGTGCACTTGATTCAGACCATGGGGTTTTTTTTTTCAATCATCTCCTACACATCTGAGAGCTGGACAGTGAATAAGGATAACAGAAGAATTAATGGCTTTGAGGTGTGGTGCTAGAGAAGAGTACCAAGTATTTCAGTGCAGCCAGACGTTGGATGCAAAGATGACAGTACCATCTCTCATTCTTTGAATACGTTACTAGGATAGTCTGTTCCTTGGTGTGGGACATCATGCTTGGAAAGATAGAGGATCAGAGAAAGAGAGGAAGATGCCCAACGAGGTGGATTGACACAGAGACTGTATCAGTGGGCTCAAGTGTGTCAGAGACCGTGAGGATGACACAGGATAGGAGAGGGTTCAGGTCTGTTCATAGAGTCACTATGAGTCATACATACTCAGTGGCACCTAACAACAACAACAAACCACCAGAGTGCCATATCTAACAGGCAGTTTAATATAAAAGATATCAGAAATAACCTAACTTAGACAGTTTTGGGATTAACTATATATAGTCACTGACACAGATGAATTTCATGAAACAACATATGACCAAGAAGCAATGGAATGAAAGAGGAAATTCAAGTTGCCCTGGAGAAATTGGCAAAAAAAATGTTTGTTAGGGAGCTCTGGTGGCCTAGTGGCAAGAAGCTGCACTGCAAACCCAGAGGTGCACGGTTCAAATCCACCAGATGCTCTGCTGGAGAAGGAGGACATTCTCCTTCTATACCAGTCAGATCCGATTTGATGGTACACACACACACACAAAATAATAAAAAATAAAATTTTTTTTAAAAGTTTGTTGTTATGTGCTGTCAAGTCACTTGTGACTCATAGCAACCCTGTGTACAACAGCCCTGAAATCTGCTCTGTCCTGTTGCCAACTTGACTGTCTCTGACACACATACTCTCATTACGCCAGTCACTGTATCAGTCCATCTCATCGATGGTCTCCCTCTCTTTCTCTGTCCCTTCACTCTTCTAAGCATGATGTCCCTCTCCAAGGACAAGTCCCTCCTGCAACATGCCCCAAGTATGTCAGATAATGCTTCAGAATACTTGCCTTCAAGGAGCAGGCTGGCTTCACTCTACCTAGGACAAACTTGTTTGTTCTGGCAGTCCATGGTATATTCAATACTCTTCTCCAGCACCACAGCACAAAGGCATCAATTCTCTTTCCATCATTCCTAGTCATCGTCCAGCTCTCCTGATGCATAGCAAGCAATTGCAGACTATGGCCTGGATCAGATGCACCTTAGTCTCCAGACTGATCATTGCTCTTCAGCATTCTGGAGAGGTTGCCGACAGCCAACTTTCCCAGTGCAATTCATCTCTTGATTTCCTGGCTGCTGGTACTAAGAGTGTTAATTGTTGAGCCAAGCAACCTAAAGCTGTTAACAATCTCAGTCTCTTCACTGTCTTGTCACAATGCTGCCTGAGAATCTTGTTGTTTTCTTGATGTTGAGCTTAAAGCCATACTGAAGGCTGCAATCCTTGATGCTCTGCAGCAAACACTTCAGGTCCTCCGTTCAGCAAGCAGGGTTGTGTCATCTGCATCACAGGTTGTTGATGAATCTTCCTCCAATCCTGATGCGATATTCCTTCTTATATAGCCCAGCCTCCCACGTGATCTGTTCTGCATATAGATTGAAAAGATGTGGGGACCAGATACATCCCTGGCACACACCCTTCCTGATTTTGAACCATACAATGTCTCTTTGCTATGTTCTGACAGCTGCCTCCTGGTCCAAATATAGGTTTCACATAAGCACAGTGAAATGTTCTGGGATTCCCATTTTTCACGGAGTCAGCCATAGTTTGTTGTGATCCACACAGTCAAATGCCTGGTTTTCTGATTATGCAAAGGCATTTTTGACTGTGAGGATCATAACAAATTATAGCTAACTTGAAGAATGGGAATCCCAGAGCACTTAATTGTGCTCACATGAAATCTGTATCTAGAACAAAAAGTTGTGGGAGCAAAACAAAGGGAGCATGGTATGATTTAATACTAGGAAAGGTGTGCATGAGGTTTATACTCTTTCTCCAAACCTATCTTTATGCTAAGCAAACTATATGGATATAAAAAAAGCAAGAGCCACATAGGGACTGCCATGTCTAACCTGTATCTACTTCACAAAGGGGAACTGTCTCCATCAACAGCCTCAGCAACACAAAACCAATTCTCATGAGGTCAGATATGCTCTCCACACTCCAAGACCTCTTTATACTCATCTCAACACCAGTCACACTTTGCTTTACTGGGTCCAGAATCCAGTGTGATAGCTCACAGACCACACAGATGTCTACTGGGGAAGTAAAAAAGATATAATCCAGGTTAGGAGCAGAATATAGTCAGAATGGCATCTGAGATGTGCTGTCAGGCACTTCAGCCTTCATCCTCATGGCTTTAGGCCAGTTTTACAAAGTTCTCAGTCCTGCAGATGATGCATGCCCTCCCCACCCCTACTTGTCTAACAAATTTGGTCAAAGGCTCTTAGCTCTGGTTGCAATGGTGTAGCAGTCCCAAGGTCCCATCTCACATAAGATCTCTGGTTTCAGCCATGGCTGCTGCTGCTGGAGTAAGAATGTCTGGTCTTTAACTGCATCTTTGCCAGGGCATGAAAGGTCTAATTCTGTTCATTTATTGTTCAAGTTAGTGGTGAAACTAGCCAATCCCCTTGTGGATAGAATAACATGCCCTATTATGCCCGTATTCTTGCACATGGCAATGTCAAACTAAGGCTAGGAAAGTCATATTGAAAGATCGACTCCACAGAGTGGAGTCTCAGACTCCTCTTGCTTTTCTATTCATTAATAGTCATATGGGAAAAATTAACTTTTCCTTTAAAATATACAAAAGCTATATTCATGAAAGTATGTAAGTCAGCAACTTCATGCCTCATGTTTTAATCTTCCACATTTTAGATGGCCAGTTTGATTTGCTTGTCCCTATCAAACCAGTATTGAGGAAACAAGCATATTCCTTTCTCTGAAGAAACTTCTGCTCCAGTTAGAACTCTTAGCATCTGCATCCATAAGCAAAACTCCAGTCAAGAGCAGACCATCACATTGTAGTGGTCAACATGAGCTCACAACATGGAACATCTTCTTGGGTTCTGGTCAGCTCATCACAGGCTATCAAAGGCTAAGTCCAAAGAGGCCACACTTCTTCCTGTGCTCCAGACTGACTGGTCTCTTCACTCAGCTTTAACCTCCACATGGAGCCAAATCAACAACATGGGTTCAACAACCCTGCTTCTCAAAGCCAGCAAACCTGTCGTCCTTATCCATGTATTTGTCCATGCTAGATCCACAAAGCTGATGGAGTGTGTCCAAACTCAGCCTGCCTCTTCATTGCTGCATGCCTCTTAATTCCACTTGGGGTATTCGGGTGGTTACCAAAAGTAAGCATATTTGCCAGCTCCCTTTAACTTCAAGTCCTGGAAAGGGGCTCTAATGGGTACTAACCTTACTTTACCTCAGAAGCCAAACTCCTTGTTCTAGTTCAGAGTAGGGTTGGGGTTTTTTTGTTTTTTTTTTTTTTAACTTTCTTCCAAATGTACATCTCTTCAATCAAACGTCCCAGGAGGATCTATTCAAATGCAAATCTCAGAGCTGTGTGGAATATAGTCCTCCCCCAGGTCAAGTCCCATGCCCTCTAGTTTGGTTTCTTAAAACAAGCATTTCTCCAGGGCAAATCTCCCCCTTTTTGTATATCCACTTAAGCCACTGGTCTCAGGGTGTAGTTTCAAAATTTACAATACCTAGTATTTATATCCTACATTTTTAACATTGAAACAGCAAAAACCTTAATTGTTTATACAATATAAACATTACTATATGAACAACCACCAAAAAACCACACAACAAAACTCCTAAACCAACAATATTAATAAAATTAAATAAACACATAAACCTTTGGAGAAATTAACAGTTTCAGCTTCATTCTCCACCCTTATCTCATATGCATATGGTCTCTAACCAAATGTAGATTAACTTTCCCCTCCATTTTAGTTGCTTCAAAGGTAGACACTTGAACTGCATTTACCAAGGTCCTAACTTCTTACAAAATCCCATCTTTCCCTGGGTCTGGAGCCATCACATCAAATCCCACTCCTGACACCAATGGTTTTTATAATTTGTTTTCCTAAGATTAGTAGCAGAGCTGCTGTTGTTACATCAATATTGCCTAAATGTGTAGCCTGCTGTTTAAGTAGATGATTTTCAGCGTCAACAGTTCAACCTTTGTTCAGTTCCCTTGCTCCTCTATGTTCCTTGGGTTCAGTGGTTTGCTGGAAGGTCTTCCAGAGACTCAGACTCATGAGGGGAATGACTCAGATGACCATAAATATGCCTATTGGTTTTGCAGAAGCTGGTGAGCAGTGAGCCAGGATCCTGTAGACAATCAGTTGTGGCATAGCTGGATGGCGACTGAGGGGGCTGCAGGCCAATGTTGCAGAATCTAAGGAGTAATGAGCCAGGATCCTACAGACTGTTGATTGCGGTACAAGTGGATGCTGTGCCCCAGGGGAATTACTGTCCCAAAGAACAACAGAGACTAGCACTGAAGTCCCATGAGCTTACATAAGCTTATATAAGTCAGGTGGGGCTTATATCCTGTCCTAATCCTCTCATTAATACATTAAATACTTAAGCACAAAATAGTTGGCTAGGAAAGACATATTAAATTATAAACCTTAGGCACACAGAGACCACCCTTAGTTGTGCAATAACTTGGTCAAGGCTCCTATCTCCAGTTTCAATGGTGCAATAGTCCCAAATCCCATCTCACATCAGATCTCTGGTTTGGCCATAGCTGTTGCTGCAGTCTGGAGCAAAAACGTCTGACCCCAAAGGGTGTCCTCCATTCTCTTGTGGAGTCTTCGTTGAGGCAGGGAAGGTCTAATTCTCCTGCTGCTGGATTGCTCAATTTAATAGGGAGACTAGCCAATCCTCTCGTCAATTTAGTAGTGAGACTAGCCGATCCTCTCGTCAATTTAGTAGTGAGACTAGCCAATCCTCTCGTGAACAGGCCTAACACCACGTTCTCGTATTCCCACCCATGGCATATTTAAAGATAAACTCCACAATGGAGAAGAATGTGTCATCAGAATTGGAGGAAGACTCATCAACAAATAGTGTTAATACAAATAACCTTGCTTGCAGAATGTGAAGATTTGAAGCATTTGCTGAAAAAGATCAAAGATCTCCCACTCAACATCAAGAAACCAAAAATTCTCAACCACTGCAGTAATAGGCAACATTATGAAAGATGAAGATTGAAGTTGTCAACTACTTTGTTTACTTGTCACAATTTCTATGTAGCAGCGGTCAAGATATAAAAAGACATGTTATATTGGGGTTAAAGAGCTCTCCAAATAGCTAAATAATAAAAATGTCAGTTAAAAGACTAAGGCATTAAAAAAAAAAAAAAAGACTAAGGCATGCCTGATCCTAGCCATGCATGGAGTTTATCTTTCATTATGACTTTTCTAGCCATTATTTGACTTTATAAATAGGTGAGAATATGCAAATGGGACATGTTCATTCATCCACAAGAGATTGACTACCATTTCACTAGAGGATTAGCCAGTCTCAACAATCTACTGTCTATTTAGTATGCTATTTCAGTGGCATCTAACCACATCTTGGTGCTGTTCTTTTGGAATCTAGCCTATTTGTGGTTCACTCAGCTTCTTGAAAGCATATTTTCTCCTTTTTTTATATTTGGGAACTTTTCTTCCAGTAAATCTTCAGTTATTTACTCTGTGCCTTTTTTGGGGGTGGGTGTGTCCCTTTCTGTTCAGGAATTACAATCACATGTATTACTTCTCTTGGTGTCCCAGAGAATTTTGATGCTTTTCCCGTTCATTACTTCTTTTTTCAGATTGTTTTTCTAAGAGGTTAGAATTGAGGAATTTATCCTCTATCCCTCTATGTTCCATTTCTTCAGTTCTGCTCTTTTGTTCTTCTAATATCTCATCTTTTCTGAACTTTTAATCTCAATATACTGAATTTTAGTTTGCTGTTTTTTTATGGCTTCTAATTTTCCATTTTCTCTTTTTGCATCTTTAAAATAGTTTTTCTGTTTTTTATTTACCTTTTCCACAATCCAGGGAAGTCACTGAACTATATCATTCTTGTATATTCATTGTCAGGAAGTTCCAGTAGCATTTTTTCCTCAAAATTTTTTTATGCCTCTATTTGGTTCACTTTTTGGGTCCTATTTCGATTGAGTTTGGGTTTGTCTTTTACTAGTGTCGTTATCACTGCTTCGAGACATCTTGGTTGTGTTGTTTTATTGGTGGGTCTTCCCCCTCATTTTGAGGCATGCTGCCTGAGCAAAAGAGGATCCCAAAAGCTTTAATCCATCATGTCTTTAAGGTCGATGATGCTTTTCCCTAGTCATATTTCGAGTGCCTTCCAACCAGAAAAGAGGTGAAAGGGGCACAGTGGTTAATTCATTTAACTGCTAACGAAAAGGTCAGTTGTTCTAACTCTGAGGGAGAAATATAAAATTTCTTAAACATTTACAGCCTTGGGGGAAAGAAAAAAAGATTTACAGCCTTGGAAACCCTACGGTAAATGATGGAACACATAAAGATTGACCTTGTTGGCATTAGTGAGCTGAGATGAACTGGTATTGACCACTTTGAGTCAGAAAATCATTTGATTTATTTTACTGGGAATTAAAAGTTGAAGACGACGGGTGTTGTTTTCACAGTAAAAAAAAAATACCATTTCAGGATCTATTCTGAAGTACAATGCTGTCATAGGATTCTATTAATTTTGCATACAAGGAAGACTTTTAATATGACCTATTATTCAAATATACTCACCAACAACTAAAGCCAAAGAGGAGAAAGTTGAGGGTTTCTATCAACTTTTACAGTCTTCAGTTGACTGAATATGCAACCAAGATGTGTTAACAATTGTGATTAGAATGCAAAAGTTGGAAACAAAAAGGATTGGTAGCTGGAAATTATGGACTTGGTGACAGAAGAGAGGCTGGAGATTGAGTAAATTTTGTATAATGATTTTTTTTTAAAAGTGATTTATTCATCACAATTTTTTTCTATTTTATTTTATTTCTTTGTGTGTACTGTCAAATTGGATCTGACTGGTACAGGAGGAGACTGCCCCTCCTCCTCCAGCACAGCATCTGGTGGATTCAAACTATACCTATGGGATTGCAGTACAGAAACACAAAGGTGACTATACAAATGGATCTTAGTTGACTACACAGTTGGACCTTACCTGATGGACTACACAGGAATCTCAATTATTACCTCTGTGCAAGGAATCACTGGAGAAGCTCAGTATCAGCAGCTAAAATGAGGCCAGGTGCTGACTGTGAACAGACCATCAGTTACTTATGTGCAAGTTTAAATTGAAGCTGAAGAAAATTAAAAACAAGTCCACAGAACCAAAATATGACTTTGAGTTAATATCACATGAATTTAAAAAGCATCTCAAAAATAGATTTGAGGCACTAATGATAGAAGTCTAGATGAGCTATAGGATGACATCAAGGATGTCATACATGAAGATAGCAAAAGTCCTGACAAAAACAGGAGAAAGACAAAAATTGGATGTCAGAGGAAACCCTTAAAATTGTACTAGAATGCTGAGAAACCAAAACAAAGAGAAGAAATGGAGAGGTAAAGGGTTGAACAGAAGATTTCAAAGGGGAGCTGGAGAAGACAAAGTAAAGTATTGTAACAAAATATGTTAAGATCTGGAGTTAGAAAATAAAAAAAGGAAGAACTTGCTTAGCATTTCTCAAGATGAACGAATTCACACCCTGAGTTGCAATATTAAAGGATAATGTGAGCAAAATCTTGAATGATCCATGAAGCACATGAAGCATCCTAAGAAGATGGAGAAAGTACACAGTCACTATACTAAAAAGAATCCATTGACACAGAACCATTTTAGGACGTAGTCTATAAGGGAGCTCTGGTGGTTTTGTAAAACAGTCGCACTGTCAATCCGAAGGCATGTGATTCAAATCTGCCAGCTACTCTGTAAGAGAGAGATGGGCGAGAATCTCCTCTTGTGTGATTTACAGCCTCTCAAAACTCACTGGGACACCAGCTTTAAGTTGGTTCTGATTCAACAGTGCATAGCAACAATTTATGATCAGGAACCAATCATGATGAAGACATTCAAGCAGCACTAAAGACACTGGCAAAAAAAATGCCCTCAGGAATTGGCAGAATATCAATTGACATGTTTCAACAAATAGATGTTGCCCTGGATGTGCTCCTAAGTCTGTTCGAAGAAATTTGGAAGACAGCTACCTGACCAAGAGATCCATATTTGTTCTCAATCCCAAAAAAAGTGATCCAACAGAATGTGGAAATTATCAAACATTATCACTGGTATCACATACAGGTAAAATCTTCCTGAAGATTATTAAAAAATAGCCATAACAGTAAGTTGACAGAGAACTGCCAGAAATTCAAGCTTAATTTAGAAGAGAGTGTGGCACTAGGGATATCACAAGGGATGTCTGATGGATCCTGGCTGAAAGAGAATATGGTTTATTTGTATTGACTATGCAAAGGCATTTGACTGTGTTAATCATAAGAAATTATGACTAAGACGTATGAGTGTTGGAAATTATTGAACAGTATCATTGATAGTACATGCAAGCAACATTCCAAAAATGACTGGAATAGCACATCAACAGAGAGCTGCCTAAGTGTAGACTGGATTTAGAAGAGGCCGTGGCACTAGGGATATTATAGCTAATGTCAAATGGATTTTAGCTGAAAGCAGAGTACCAGAGGTAATGTCTTTGTTTCATTCACTATGCAAAGGCACTTGACTGTGTGGATCACAACAAACTGTGGCTGACTCTGAGAAGAATGGGAATCCCAGAATACTTGATTGTGCTTATGCGAAACTTATACTTGAACCAGGAGGCAGTCATCAGAACAGAGCAAGGACTGCAATGTTCAAAATTGGGAAGGGTGTGTGTCAAGGATGTGTCCTATCTCCATATCTTTTCAATCTATATGGAGATTTTCTGGGAGGCTGGGCTCTATGAGAAGTGTGGCATCAGGATTGGAGGTAGACTGGTCCAGAATGTGTTATGCAGATGACACAACCCTACTTGCTGAAACTGAGGAGGACCTGAAGTGCTTGCTGCAGAGGGCCAAGGACTGCAGCTTCCTATATGGATTGAAGCTCAACATCAAAAAAACAAAGGTTCTCACCACTGGGCCAACTGGCAGCATCATGATGGATGATGAAGAGATTGAGATTGTTGACAGCTTCAGTTTGCTTGGCTCTACAATCAACACTCTTAGTACCAGCAGCCAGGAAATTAAAAGACGAATTGCATTGGGAAATTCTGCTGTCAGAGACCTCTCCAAGGTACTGAGGAGCAATGATGCCAGTCTGGAGACTAAGATGCACCTGATATAGGCCATGGTCTTTGCAATTACTTGCTATGTATCAGAGAGCTGAACAATGACTTGGAATGCTAGAAGGAGAGTTGATGCCTTTGAGCTTTGGTGCTGGAGAAGAGGATTGAATATACCATGAACTGCTAGGAGAACAAACAAGTTTGTTCTGGAGAGAGTGAGAGCAGACTGCTCCTTGGAGGCAAGGATTCTGAAGATTCATCTGACATACTTTGAACATGTTGCAAAAAGGGACCAGTCCTTGGAGAGGGACGTCATGCTTAGGAGGGTGGAGGAACAGCAGACGTGAGGAAGACCCTCAACGACACAGATTGACAAGGTGACTTCAATGGTGGACTTGAACGTGGCAGACATAATGAGGATAGGGCAGTATAGGGTAAGGTTCTGGGTTGTTCACAGGGTCGCTGTCAGTTGTCACTGACTTGATGGCACCTAACAAAAACAACATACAGCTACAAATAGCCCTGGTGGCTTAGCATGTGACAGGCTTCACTGCTAACCTGAAGGATGTCAACCTGCCAGCTGCTCTTCAGGAGAAGGATGGCCAGTCTTCTTCCATAGAGATTTACAGTCTCGGAAACCCAATGGCGTGTGACCATGAGTTGGAATCAACTCAACAGCAGTGGGTGGTATACAGCTACAGTAATCAAAATAGCCACTAGTGGCCTAACAACAGACATACAGATGAATGGAATAGGAGTGAAAATCCAGACAGAAAACCACATATCTGTGTTGTTCTCATTTGGTGTCGGCTCTGTGACTCAAAGCACAACAGAATGAAGAAACACCATGCATCCTGTGTCACCCCCACAGTCTCTGATGTGCTCAAGTGCACTGCTGTGGTCACTGTGCCACAACACCTACAGTCAACTGATTGTGGATGAGAGAATAAAGTTTTTTTGTTGGCAAAGGAGGGTCTCTCAAGAAATGTTGCTTTTGTTGTGTGCTGTCAAATCAGAACCCACTCACAGCTGACCCTCTAGTGGGTTTTCAGAAGCTATAATTTCATGAGATGAGACAGCTCGTCTTTCCCGCATGGAGCAGCTGGTTGGTGAATATGGACTACCAGTCTTTGAGTTGGCAGCACAGCTCTGTAACACAAGGCCATCAGAGCTCCCTCTTCAAGAAAGAGTGTTAGGAAAACTGGATTTCCACATCAGAAAAATGAATCCGATCCCTGCCTTTACATACACAAGACCAAATTCAAAACAAAGTAATAATCTAAACATGAAAACTAAACCCATAAAATTCCTAGAAGAAACGGTGCACACATCAGAAACCCCACAAGCAGGCACCCGAATATGCTCTTCTAGCCATTTTAAAAAATAATCTTCAGCAAGATTTTGCTTGCAGAGGAAGCTGAAAGATGGCTGACCTGAGCATTGCACAGAGGTCACCACCTCATAACTGACCTTCAGACAACCTTGGTTTGAGTTCTTGTTCTACTGCTTTTATCCACTTGGTAGAGAGGAAGGGGGCAGTGATGGTGGCGCTAGAGCTGGAAGTGTTGTCCCAGCCACAGTCCCTGGTAAGGCTTAAGGTCCAGACTTCAAAAGAGCTTTGGTATAAGGAAGCTGACTGTCCCCTAGAAAGAGCCACCCAAGCCCTGGGGAGAGCTGCCTAGCGAGGCATAGCTGTCCAGCCCTTGGGGAGAGCCACCTGGAAGGGGAGAGCCACATGTTGTGTATGAGGAACTTTATCTAAGTTACTTTCCTTCATCTCCTCCTCCAGTTCACCTGTAAGTAACACCTCCAAAGCCTTTTTCTTTATAACTCAATTTTGCTTTCTCTAGGTTTGCTTCCTTTTCTATAGGTAACCTGAACACTGAGTCTTGTTCCTGAACCTGAACCCTGAGCCCAGTTTCAGTGACAAAAGGGAAATATAACTACCAGCTAAGGAAGTGAAAGTAGATGGAGCCTCAAAGTTCAGCCAGCCACCCCCACTGGACTCAACCAGGCAAACACCTTGCAGTCCAGAGGGCAGAAAACATCATGAAAGTATCTTCTAAATGAACAAGGCGGCATGAAGCTTCAACTTAAGACCACCAGTAAAGTGTTAAAGTGGGTTCCCCTTCCCCTTCATTTCACTGCCCCTGTTCAGCATGAAGCAATCAAAGAGTCTGTGCCTATTCCCAAATGGAATATCCCACAAATAAAAACCCCCAATCTCTTTGTTAAAAAAAATCATCATCATTGGACTATGCCTATCTTTACCCTGTCCTTCCTGGTCCCTGCAGGATCTTTCTCATTTCCTTCATCCACTCCCTCCACCCACCTAATTGTACAGCCCTTTGATTTCATCCCTGCCCATCCTCACTCTTCTACTCCCACCCCTGACACCCCTGGATCCACATACATATTTTATTAGTTATCCTTCTAATTAAAAAAGAAAGAAAAAAATGTAGGGCAACACTGTTGGGTCTAACTTTTAACAATGGATTATCTTACAAAGTCACAAACAACAAAAGACAACATGGATAAATGAGACTTCATATATATTAAAAACCTAAACAGACTACCTAAAAAGGGAAGACAAGCTGCCAATTGGCAGAGCATCTTCAGACTCTATACCAGACAAAAATGTAATAAAATACATAAATAAGAGCAAAAGGACAAATAACCTAATCATAAAGTAGATAAAGCACTTGGATATTGCACAATGAGGACATTCAAATGGCCACCAAACACAGGAAAAGAGGTTCACTGTCATTAGTCACCAGAGAAAAATCTAAATCACAATGAAATATAATTTCACTTCCACAAGGACAGCAAAGATAGACAACAAAACCCAACACAACTCACCTCCCTCCCCTTCAAAACAGAACAAAACAAAACAAAAACCCCAGAAAATAACCAATGTTGGCAAAGCGGGGGAAGTTGGAACTCTTACCATTATTTTGGAGGAATGAATGCAACATGATATAGCTGCTGTAGAAAACTGTAGTGTTTCCTGAAAAACCCAAAAGCAGAACTACCATGTGGCCAGGGGCCTGTCTACCTACAGTCAATTGATATGTGACAAACAAAACACATTATTTGGGCAAAACTGGACATATATCTGCAGGAAACTGAAAGAGGATCCACATCTAACACTAAACACCAAAACCAACACAAAGTGGATCAGAGACCTAGGGGTAAACCCACATTAGACAAAACAGGAACAAATTTAGAAACTCTAGTAGTGGCACAAATAGTTTGCAAACATACTGAAAAATGCACAGCCAGGAGATGATAAAAATCAATGAATGAGACCTTTTTTTTTTTTTTTAAATTCCTGTGTGTATAAACTTTTTCCAATGGGGTGAAAAGAAACCTACAGACCGGGAAAAAACATTTGGCAGCAAAACTTCAAACAAGGGTTTCATAGCTAAAATGTACAAAATACTACAGGCCTCCACAAGAAAAAAAGACTGATACTTACAAAATGGGCAAAAGACTCCTCACAAAAGAGGATTTGAATGGCCAACAAATAAATGAGGAAATGTTCAAAATTACAAAGAGATGCAAATTACAACAATGAAATACCATCTTGCCCCCACAGCAGCAGCAAAGTTCAACAGAAAATAAACGTTGGAAAGGATGTAAAGAAATTGGAACTCTTGTCTTTCCTTGGAGGCTAGGATTTTGAAGCTCCACTTTACTTACTTTGGGCACATGGCCAGGAGATATCGGTCCTTGGAGAAGGACATCATGCTTGGAAGAGTGAACGGATAGTGCAGGAGAGGGAGACCCAGGATGAGATGGACTGATACAGTAACTGGGGCGAAGGGGGTTGGTGTGTCAGTGAGACTGGCTCAGGACAGGGAAGGGCTCGGAGCTGCTGTACACAGGGTTGCTATAATTGCAAGCAACTCAACGGCACATAACAACAATAAAATACTATGACAGGTTTGGAAGCAGGCGTGATACCCACTTCCTAAATAACATGCCTCCAGAAACCCTATGAACTTTGATAAATGTCGATAGTTGTAGAGGGGCTTCAGGCCTTTTGTTCATGGGTCGCTATGAGTTGTGCTCAACTCAAAGGTAGTCAACAACAACATGCACTGCTGGTGGGATTGTAAAATGGTACAACCACTCTACAAGGCAGTGTGATGTAGAAAAGCTGAACATAGAAATTTCTTATGACTCAGCTATCCCAGTGCTGGGAATATACCCCAAGAAAATCAGAGCCAAGACACAAATGACGATATGTATGTACACCTATGCTCACAGAAATGTTCTCTACAATAGCAAGAAAATGGAAATAGCCCAAATGTCAATCTACAAATAAATGGAGAGAAAAACTGTGGTATATTCACACAATGGAATACTATGCAGCACTTACCAGCAGTGAATTATTTGTAAAGTACAACACAACATGGACAAATCTAAGCACAACTAATCTGTCTGATCCTGGGCCACCCTCACAAACTTGCCCTTGCTTCAGGTCACTGCTGCAGCCATCACAACCACCCACTTCCTCTCCTTTAATCTTCTTTTCCAAGCATGTTGCTCCCCTTCAGGACTGGGATAACAGAAGTACGTGAGACAGTCTCATCATGCTTGTCCCTAAAGAGCATTCTAACTGTACTACGTCCATAACAGATTGGTTATTCTCTTGGCAGTCTGGATATATTCAATACTCTTTGTCAACACCAAAATACTCAAAGGCATCATTTCTTGGTTCCCTATTCCTTGTCCAAGCATATGTTATTACCTTTGAGTTGAGCATGACCCACAAGGACCCTATGAACAAAAGGCCTGAAGCCCCTTTACAACTACGGATATCTATCAAGCATATAAGAGCAACTGAAAACACATGACTCAGATCAGGCATACTGGAGTCTTCAAAGTGACACCCTTGTTAGCACTTTTGAGGCCCTTAACAGTAAATTTCCCCCAATGTCTTTTCCATGGGTTTTGATTGTGGATCTAAGTAAAAATGAAATAATGACTTTAATAATTTCTCCATTTGCTTAATGTCCTCTATTGATCCAGTTGTGAAGATTTTTTGTTTTTGTAGGTTGAGGTGAAATAAACACATAATGTTGTAGTGTTCTTCTGTAAATGCTTCAGTCTTCTCTTCTGTAAGCAAGATCTAAGAGTTTGGTTAGTCTTCCTCCAACCTTGACGCCACATTCTTCTTTGGATAGTCCAATTTATGTGTTCAGTATACAAATAGAATAGGTATGATGTCAGGATACAGATCTATTCCTGATTTTAAACCATGCAGTGCCCCTTGTTCTGTTTAAATTACTGCTTTTTGGGTTACATGAGCATATATATTCTGAAATTTCATTCTTGGTAATGATTTCCAGAATTAATTATGATCTACATGGTTGAATGTTTTTTAAAAAAATTAACTTTAAAAATTGTCAAATTTTATAAAATTACAATTGCATAAACTAACAACATCCTATTAAAACCCCACTGTACTATTTCTTCCTACTTATTCACTGGCTAATCTCTGCCCTTTCTCCTTCCTCTTGTCCTTGCCTGTCAACCCTCTGCAATTTTATATGTGTATACAATTTTATGTGTGTACACTTTTCTTTTGATTAAATTCTGAATGTCTTGTTAATGACAAAACCCTTGTCTGATCATCCCTAATATTCCAGTACAGACAAAAGCTTTTACATAGAATGAAACATATTTTGTTCTTCTCTGCTTTCAGCTGATATCCACCTAACATTACCAGTGGTGTCCCTTGTACTATTACCTCTTCTGAAACTAGCTTAAATTTTTGGCAGTTCCCGGTCATTTTATACCTCTGGCCATTTTAAATATATCTACAGCAAGATTTTACTTTTATGTTGTATTATTTAAGGATTTCTGCAATTTGCCAGTTAATTTTTTTTTTTTTAAATGGTCGCAGATCTAGATCTCGGCATAAACAAGCTTGGGGTTGCATCTATTTGTTAAAAAACACCTCAGCTGGTATTTTGTCAATTCCTAGAGTCTTAAACTTTGTGAGTGCCTGTAGTATATCTTGAACTTCTCCTGTCAGTATCATTGGTTCTTAACTGCAACTTCCTGAAAAGGTTCCGTGTTGACCAATTCTGTTGATTCCTCCCATCCCCTTTCTATACTTCCCATCATTCAATATTTTCCCCATAGAATACTTCCGTATTGAAATTCAAGGCTTCCGCTTTGAAATTTCCCTTCAGCTTAAATGCCAAGCATGTTTTGTTTTCTAACTAATTCCAGATTGTGTACATTTTTTACTTTGCTATTTTGAGTCTCCCTGTGGAATCTTGTTATGCCTTTTGTTTTAGCTTCTCTACATTCCGGATCAAGTTTCAGCATTTATTCTGACATCCATTTTGGTCCTCCCACCCCTCACTAATAATGACCTTTTGTTTTCTTCATATATGATGTCCTCCTACAACGGATTTGGTGTTTGGTCATTAGTGCTCAAGGCATCAAGTCTATTCTTGAGATTATTTTTTATATCCAGGTGGGATAAACTCAAGGTTATATTTTTGGTGTCATGCTATAATGTAAAAATCACAAAAAATATTTTGTCATCCCACCTACATAAAAAGACAATAGCCAAATGAATAAAGTAGCTACTAGGGGTGGAGTGGAGGAGGAGAATCTCCCCACAGAATACAAACCCAAACCCACTGCTGTGGATTCAGACTCATGGAAAGTCTGCAGGAAAGACTTGCTTCCCAGCCTTTTCAAGGCCTAAATATTTCAGATGCTCATGAAATTCTGTTTTAGTGGAGGAGGAAAGTGAGGTTTATAACTTTTTACTGAATTTGAAATTACTGTGATGAAAAAAACATTAGGACAGCACAGCCTGAAATATAAGTGCTGTCAGTATGTTGTACAGTTACAAAAAGTTAAATTGGCAAAAGTTATGAGATCTATTTGTAATGTAAAAGTTACTGAGGTAGCTTATGCGCAACTAAATGCTTTATGGGACTTTATGGAGGTTTACGGTCATGCGTTTAATGGGACATTCTGCTTAATTAGTTTGATACTCTAGAGAGCTTATGTTGTACTTCTTAGTTTGTTACATATTAGGAGGCTGTTGGAGGATTTAGAGTATTGTGGCCCAGTTTGTGTACAAAAGATTACTTGTGCTGCTGGGTAGGGGGTAGGTGGTTGTGAAGCACTAAGGGAAGCTATAAATTGCACAAATTGTGCAGTACGGCTTCTAGTGGCCTGAACTGGGCAAGTTAAGGTGAAAATGACACAGTAAGTTGTGAAAGTTATGTTTTGCAGACAGACTCAAGTCCCATGATTTACATATGTAGTTGAAGTTGTAAAAGGAATTTTGCATGAACCCTGGATTTTTGTTATTTTCAGTCTTGTTTAAAATGTATACAGCAGACTTTACCAGTTCAGGTTTCCACATGTACATTTTAGTGACATATTTTGTGTTGTGCAAAGAACCATTTTGCAGAGGAGTTTCTCCTCTATTAACAAACTCACAGCCCCCTGAAGTCCAATTTAATCTTTCAAGTTGATCCCATGTAGAGAGCTCTTAAAGGAGCACAGTACCCAACACAGACATTATGTACTAGTTAAGCAGTTGTTTCATTTAAGAGTTCAGGGTTCTTTTTTAAGATTCAAAGATTATTTTTTGCAAGACAGTTTCAGAAATTCCTTCGACCTCTGGCTCCAAAAAGTTTGGAATCTAGAAATTCTGCTTTACATGTCCCCGTTTTGAGCAGGATTCTTCTGTAGAATTTTGGATCAAAATGTTTAATAGTGCTGAGGTGTCAATCCAGTTCTGCTCTCATGACAGACAAGGAAGCACACTCTGTGTGTTAACCACACATTCCACGTTCTTCACTTTCCATTCTCAGTTACTGCAAGTCATTAAAGACTCATTGCTGTTTTCTGGATGGCTGCTTGTTGACTTTTAACACCTCCCAATGAACTCCTGAAGTCAGTCTTATGTGAACTGGTTCTTGATTACCTGCTGTTTCTTCTTCTAGGAGAATGTTCTGCTTTAATTCTTCCTGGCCAAGGTTAAGCAAGATCTCTCCTGACTTCTGGCTGATTGTTTGATGTCCCTTTCTATCCGTCTACCTCACTGGAATGTCTGTGATGTCAGGAACCCAAGCTGTCACACACTGTGGTGTCACTGGTGCTTTTCAAGGCTTTAAGTACGAGCTGGGCACATAGACAAAGAATTACAGAAAACCACTGCAAATGATGTTAGTAGTGTCTGCACCAACGTGAGACCTCAGGGACATGAGATCTGGCTTCTACTTCTATTGCCAATTCTTTGCAAGAGGACTCTTTCAAGGCTTGAGGAACCAAGCAGACACTAAAAGAAAACCATCAGCTCTTCCCATGTCCTGCTTCCTATGTGACTGCATTCAGCTTAAGAAGACTTAAGTCTGATTATCTTTCATGCCTTTTGTGGTTTCAATATGGCAATAAGTTGGTCTACATACCCTAGTAGAGAGCAGATCCTCATGTCTCAATGCTTAAGTTTTCTTCATGCGTCTAATCGTAAGAGAATTAGACAGCAGAGAAGAGTGTGCAAAGTCAATAGCTTATAAAAACAATGCCCAGGATCATTAACATAGATCAACCCTATTCTGAAAATTCTTACAAACAGGAAATGTTTTAGAATAAAGTAGTATTAAGCTCCCACTTCTGTACCCAGATTATGGATGCCCTGAAGATTTTTAAACCAATGCAATAAACTAGCAACAGTTGGCTAGTCTGAGGCATTCTTAGAGCCTAAGCTATATATCTATTTTAGGAGCTGTGTATTTCTGAGCAGTGTTTTTATTTCTGTTATCCCTCTTAAATACATAAACATGATAGCAATAATCTGGAGGAATAAGCTAGAACTACCAAAAAACTCAACCTCTTGTGTTATGCAGATGACACAACCTTGTTTGTAGAAAATGAAGACTCAAAGTACTTGCTGCAGAAGATCAATATGGATTATATTTCAACATCAAGAGAACAGATATCCACGCCACTGGACAAATAGGCAACATTATAGAAGACGAGAAAAGACTGAAGTTGTCAACTATTTAATTTTACTTGGTTTCACAATTAACACCCTGCTATCAGCTGTCAAGAAATCAAAAGATTGGGAAAATTTGCTATCAAGAACCTCTCCAAGGGGAGCTCTGGTGGCCTAGTGGCAAGAAGCTGCACTGCAATCTCAGAGAAATGGGGTTCGAACCCACCAGATGTTCTGCTGGAGAAGGAGGAGCCATCTCCTCCTGTACCACTCAGATCCAATTTGACGTTACACACACAGAAAATATTAAAAAAAAAAAAAAGAACCTGAACCTGTCCAAAGTTGTAAAGGGCAATTTCAAGACCAAAATGCACCTAATTCAAGCCATGATCTTTTCAATTGCTTCCTGTGCATTTGAAAGTTGGACAATGAATAAAGAAGACTAAAGAAAAACTGATGCCTTTGAATTGTGCTGGAGATGAGTATTGACTAGATCATGCACTATCAAAAGAATAAACAAATATGTCTTTATTTGAGGAAGTGGAACCATAGTGCTCCTTAGAGACATGAATTGTGAAACTTCATCTCACTTACTTTGGGCATTTTGTCAGGCTGGCCTAGTCCTTGGAAAGGGACATCAAGCTGGTAAAGGTGGAAGGTTAGAAAAAGGCCCTCAAGACGCACTGACACAGTGACAGTAATGGGCTTGTGCATACCAGAGACAGCAGGGATCGTGCATGCAGGGCAAGGTTCAGATCTGTTGTTCACAGGGTCACTGACTTGACAGCACCTACTAACAACCTAAAAAAAAGAAAATTAGAGGATTAAACTTAACAGTTAAAGGAAAACAAGAGTTTAAAAAGAAGAACAAAGCACATAAAAAAATTTAAACTTTGATTTTGGTAAACATCTGAAATAAAAACATACATTCTCCTATCATGAACTGCAAGTCTTGAATAAGTCAAATACTCTATCTAAAAATTTCATTTGGAAAGAAAGTCAATCAGGCTGTTTCGCTATTCTAGTAGTTTTGAAAGGTACACTAC
>NW_006399911.1:996757-1005623 GCF_000299155.1 Elephantulus edwardii | reverse complement strand
TGTCTGCAAAATCCAAATAGTGTGTTGAATCACTTCTTCCTAGGGACAAGCCGCTGGCGCTCAGATGAGAAATGCGCTCAGTTCATCCACTTCCGACAGTTCACAGCTCCACAGTGACATGGGATCTTGTGCTGGTCATCTTCAAAGTCAAACTTGTAGTCGTAACAGAGCTGTCACAGCAAAGAATCAGTGTAAGAAAGGTTGGCAAGGATAGGGAGGGGTCTCCCCAGTTTATAACTGGCAAATGAACTACACTTTAGGTCAAAGGGGACCTGGTGTGTTGAGATCACAGGAGAACTCTGGGGGAAATCTCAAAATGAAGAAGCTACATCTCGCCCAGCATCTTCAAAGTGACAGAAAAGATAAGAGGTGCCCTGAAGTCAAACGATATGCACACGTACCTCCAGGTGTTCCCAGCATATCCACAGTGGCTGGAAGAATCAGCTGGCCTTGTAGGTGGAAGGGACACCTACTGTACTCTCCGCTTGTTTGCCAAGTGGGCATGTGAGTCCAGGGAGAGGTAAACTGCCTTTAGAGACTAACAACTGACTTCCTCTTCAACTTTCCTGCTGCTAACTTGAAGGCATGAAGCTGGAATCCATGGGACAAAGATGGACAATCTCCTTCCATGCAACTTACTGCTTCTGAAAACCTACTGCTTCCAGCCATGCTGGGTCAGCTGTGGGCCAGATCCAACTCGGTACATAACAACAGTTTAATAGAATATGTAAAGGCTCTCTCTACCACGGTTATCAAGTAATTAACTTCTCCAGCCAGCCCTGTTGCCAAGTTAAGTGGCAGTGTACATGATTTCTATGCTACATGTTTCAACCCTCATACCCAAGACAGCTTCTCCTGGAACCTACCTAGAAAAACTGGACACTGTAAAGTGAGGGGGCCCTGACCACCTCTAAATAGCTTGAAATAAATTGTTATCTTAAAGTTGTATAGAAAGGCTGGGTTTTCATTCATTGTTGTATATTTTCCTCCCTCTCCTCTTCCCCCTCTCCCAATCCACCATGCAGTGCACCTCTTGTTCTAGACTGTTGTCATACATATAATGGCAGATCCCTATGACAATTCTTCTCAATTTCAATGCAGCCTTCATTATCAATCCACTCTTTACCTAATCTCCCAGCCACCTCCCATGTTAGCCCTATCTTATAATAGTGGTGTTATTCTATATAGCTTTTAATTTTAATACTTCATATAGTATTTCCAAGAGAAGGGAAATAAACTGGTATTTACAGTTAATACTGACTCAGATTAAATATGTGCTGAATTCTCAGGAAGGCTTGTGAGAACAGGCTTCCTCCCACTCCACAGAAGTGAACCAAGACTCAGGGCGGTTAAGTGCTTGCACAGGAGCTTCGCAGTACAGCCAGGGCAGAGGCCCAGGTGAATCTACCCCACCCTCTCTTACTGCACAGGGACCTCACATCCTTTCTTTCACCACATTCAAATGAGACTGGAAGCCTGTAATAGGGTTCTGTCTAGTCAGATCCACAGTCATGATTTATGGAAGACAAAGCTGACACACAGTAAAGGACAATTAAGACCATTTAATCTTAACAGCTGGAGTGCATGACCAAAGCTATCCTGTGACATTGACAGGACAAATATCAAGACCAGCATGCAACATTATATAAAACAAATCAAACTGAACCTCAAATTACTGTAATTTCTCATAAAATACTCTAAAAGACTGTACTGATCATAGTTTGACTGTGAGCAGCCTGGTAACCCACATTTGCTGCCTAACAACCTTAACATGCTCTTAAACAAGTATCAATGTTTTCGGGAGATCACACCAACAGTTTACTATATTTTTCACCTTAGATCAAGTATGGTTCAATATTTAGAGAGGGATTCTGCCAACATGTGACTAGCTTAAGGGAGCAGAAAAGAATTGAGACAGAGTTGAGCTAGGTGCCCTGTAGGAAGAAGTGAACTACCACATACTAGGGTCTGGACAACCTGGCAGACACATCCCTCAAACTCTTACCTCTTCTCCTTTCTGTATTCTCCGGTTGGAGCTGATGATAATTTTATGTCCTCTCTCAAAAGTCACCACTTCAGCCACACAATTGGGTGCACATGAATGGTTGATATATCTGCAAGTAACCATGTTGAAAAATTGTTATAAAACAGCTGGAAAAAGCTTTGAAAACTTTCAATGAATTGGAAAAACTATTTCCGAATTATGTTTCTATTTGCCCATTAACAGAATAAATGCAAATAAACAATCTTAAGTGAAAACCATTTTTATAAACCATTTGTCCTTTATTTTTTATATTAAAAAAGAAATTTTTGTTGTGTTTTACACAATCATTCCTACTCATTAAATCTTATAAAATTAATTAATATTAAACTATGTCTACCATTATCCCATCTTTGCAGAACCCCTTGGGATCCTTCCCTTTACCACCACCTTCCTCTATCCATCAAATTGTGTGACTGTATGGTATCCCCTCTGTCCATTCTCACCCCTCTGCTCCTACCCCCGTCTTGGATCCTCATATACATAATAGTTATTGTTCTATTTCTACAAAAATGGTCTTATATAGTATTTGTCCTTAAGGGACTGATATAGTTCACGCAGCATAATGCTCTCCAGTCCTTCCCAAGTTATGTAGCAATTTTCAAAACAGTTGCTCTGTAGTATTCCATTGTGTGGATGTACCACAATTTCTCAATCCACTCAATTGTGGTTAGACATCTGGATTGTTTCGATGTTCTTATGATGGTGAATAATGTTGCTATGAACATGCTGTTATGAACATAGGTATACAATTGCCCTAACTATCAGTCACTAGTCACTGAAAGGCCACAGTGTTCATTTCTCCTCTTCTCCGATCTCACCCCAATACCACAGAGCCCATTAAGCCAAGCCTCAAGCTTGATTCCTGTTCCACCCTCACCTTGCAGGCCCTCCTGTAAGTGTGGCATCAATAACATGGTCATTATCCATGCGGAACATGTACACACCGCGGTTCTGCAAGAGAAAAGTACTTTTTTCTATTTCTCATTTTAAAACTCAGTCATTAGCATAGGTAGGGGCTACTTTTAATGCTTATATCCAGCTAAGAAGTACAGACTAAGTTGTGAAATGCTCTCATTCACACTTGCTCGCTGTAGGAATTCTACTAAACCACATCCTCACTGGCTGTTTTAAGAAGGTTCACTGGACAGTATGGGCTAAACTGTAGTGTTTCTCAAGGGGAGACGGGAATATAATCAACACCAATCTTCCAGGTAATGTGTCTAAAATGAGTGTACCCACACCAAGACTAGGATATAGTTCTAGCTCTGAAAATAATAGCACCAAGTGGAAAAATAGAGATGGAAAGAAAAATAAAAGGAAAAAAAATAGAAAGAAATAGAGATGGAAAGAAAAACTGGGGGGGAAAAAATTCAAGAATATACAGATAAGAGCTTTTGTTCAAAAAACAGAGAGGCAGATTCGGCCCTGTCAAATATGTAGGCTTTTCAGATAACACAAGACAGAGAGAGGGTGAGTGTGGCAAGACTTGCACAATGTGTTACAATGCAGGGATGAGTGTTACAAAACAGTGTGCACAAACTGCTGAATGGAAAACCAATTTGCTCTATTAACTTTCACTCAAATCACAATAAAAAAAGACTTATGGGATGACCTGTGCCAGACACTTACCTGAGACTCATAAAGTTTCTCTTTTCTATTTGCTACTTCATTTCGAATAATAGTTCCAATATACTCAATGACCATGGTGTGCTTCTCAATGTCTCTAGCAGCATACAGGCCCAGTCCCTAAAGAGCAAAGCAACAACAATAGACATCTCCTCTTCGATTTATCTAAAATAAATCTGTATTCGCTCCTTTATACAAAAGTATCCTGAGTGAAAGCACATAACTTATTAAAACCATACTTAAGATTTCACGTGAAATCAACTGATTGTATTGTGGTGTCCCTGGACATTTAAAAATGAGATAATCTTACATTGACAGTCATTATTATCTCTCCTTCCCCTCACCCTATCCCAGGTAAGCACACACTGAGATCCCACCAACTAAATAGATTAATGGTTTTTGGAAATTAATACATCATTAAAAAATTCTGACAAGACAATATATTTAATAAAATAGAAACAGGGCAAACTAGAAGAGATTATTAAAATACTTTAAATTGGTTTCATATTTGGCTATGATGTTCCTAAAAGTAAGGATAAAAAGGGAGAAACAGGTACATTATTTTATTAACTGCAAAGTGGATATAAAGGAAAAGTCTTGAGGAAGGCATTTCAAGGCTGCCAAAACATGTACAGAACTTAAGTAGGCAGTCTCTCATCTGGAATGTGTTCTGACATGTGATATAGGTATTGTCTGAGTTTTTTAGTACTACAAATTACAGAAGTAACATACCAAAAACCCAAAATCATAACCAAAAACATTTTGCATGAAGTGCTCCAGCCAGTTTCTGCATACTCATCTAAAATGGACTTAAAAGTAACAGTGGAGAAATAAAGACAAATGCACCATGTGCTACCTGAGGGATTATCCAAGATATCTTCTTCAGACATTAGCATGCAGCATAGTAAAGAAGACCAGTATTAATCCCCAGGCACTCTCAACTCCTGTCACACACAGGCTTTGAAACAGAAAGTGCATATTAAAATATTAAACTATTCATGGACCATTTAAAACTTGGAGAGATAAAAGACTAAGTAAAAATATTCTAAAGATTTCAACAATGGAAGAAAAAGGACTGTCACGAAGAATACGTACAATTTTATTTTCAAACACTGAGAAATATGTGCAGATTTAAAATTGAGAAAAGGAAACTAACCATTGGTGGTAAAGGTATAAAGACTTTCAATTAACAAGAGAGAAAAGATGGGGGAGAACCAAGAGGGCGGTGGTGGAGGAAGCAGCATAAGGAGCTGGAGGTGCGACAAGCTGCATAGCAACAGGCCACCATGGCCCTCCACAGCCCCGTTTATCTGTAACTGAACAATTAAACAGTGATTACTGGTCTTCAGTATGGATTCAAGGTCAACATGAAGAGGACAAATATTCCTGAAAAAGAATGGGTGAATCCCATGGCTGCCAGCCCCCCACTGCCAAGCCCATGCCACTGTGGT
Source organism: Elephantulus edwardii (assembly GCF_000299155.1). Lineage (NCBI taxonomy): Eukaryota > Metazoa > Chordata > Mammalia > Macroscelidea > Macroscelididae > Elephantulus > Elephantulus edwardii. Next base: position 1,000,502 of record NW_006399911.1, on the reverse strand, counting down.
CGGAGCCCAGGAATCCCCTCACTTGGGATGGGCAGTGGGTGCCAGGCCCCACTGCTTGGACGATGGAGTCCCCACACGGCCTCAAAATAAACTTACTCTAAAAGAAATTCTCAGAACCAAGATGGCGGCAGTGGGAGAGACAGTGTGAGGAGCTGGAGGCACAGTCAGCTGCACCATGGCCTTCCACAGACCGCAGTTTATATATACCTAAACAGCCAAACAGTTGACTATTAGGTCTTCAATATGGATTGAGGTTCAACATCAAGAGGACAAAGATTCTGAAAAACACACGGGTGAGTACCACTTCTGCCTGCTACCTGCCACTGAGCCCGAGCTGCTGCGACCCCATGGGGCTGCCATGGCTGAAGCCCGCAGGTCCCCTAACCTGGATGGAAAGGCCAGTGGCAGCGGATGCCAGTGGTGGTAGATGCCAGCGGCCACAGGCCCCTGGCACAGGTGGGGACAGTAGGGGGAGGTGGTGGCACCATGGAACAGCGGGAGATGAAGGACCAGATATGAGACCATCTTGCTGTCGGTGAAGAAGATTTCCTTGGACAGGTCAGAGAATAAAAGAAGATCCTCAACAGGATGGATATTGTGACTTTAGCAATGGGTGTGAGCATGCGTTGGATTGTGGAGATGGTGTTGGATAGTGCAAGGACTAGATCTGTTGTTCATAAAATTGCTGTGAGCCATATAGAGAGCTCTGTGGGTGTAGTGGAAAGAAAGTTATGCTACCAAACCACATGCTGGTGATTTTAATCTGCAGCCCTCAGGCCTAGTTTTAATTGTTTTCAGTAAAACATTCTTTTAAAAAATTATTATTAAATTTTATTAGTTTTAGTGAACATTTACAGAGATTCTGGGTTTTCATTCATTCATTGTTGCACTGTTTTCTCTACTCTCCTCCCCAGTTCGTTCTTCTCCCCCTCCCCCCGAATGTTTGTTTTAATTGTCCATTTGCCACAGTGCTTGTTGAAGCCAGTTCTGATTAATCTCCTTTGTCAGTGTGTCCTTTGCCATTCCCTATCACTCCTCTCTGAGAGAGACTTCACCCTGATTCATAAGGGAAAGGGGATGGCGTATTCTCTTAGCTACTTCCTGCTGAAAAGGGACGCTGTAGGTTTCAGAGTGTAAAACATTCTTCTAAATAGTGTTATCACTGCTCTGTCAACTGGCCGCACAGAGGTAACTCATGGTTGCTGTGATGCTAAACACTTTGACACTGATATGACAAATGTGATAATGGTTACCCATGATGGACTGTGTTTGATGAAGCTCCCTGATTAAAACAGGCCGGGAAGCAGGAGGGGCATCCTCTTTCAAAATAGTTTGCCTCCAGAAACTCTATGAACTTAGAGAAATGATGGAAGTTATAAAAGTGTTCAGGTCTTTCACTCATAGAGTTGCTATGAGTTGTCTATGACTTGACAAATGTCTATGACATTTAACAACAACAACAAGAACAGATCCTGGACAGATCTCCTCAATGTACCACATCTTTTGATTTCTTGACTACTGCTGCCAAGAACTATTTCAACCTACAGTGGGTCTGTTCACCACTCTCAAAGCCCCTTCTCCATTTGTAGAGGGAGAGGGTAGTGATGCCTACTTCGAGTTGCAATTGGAACACTTGGTGAAGTGGAGGGGAGCAATGGTGGTGTTGGTGCAGGAACCAGGGATGCTATCCATGGCCATGGTCTTCAGTGGGGGACAGGGTCTTGAGGGGGGATTCTGGTCAGGGAGTATGCCACCCAGCCCCTGGGGAGAGCTGTCAGGTCACTGGGGAGAGGCATCTAGTTTTACATGAAGAATTTTATCTAGGTCACTTTCTTCCACCTCATTCCCCAGTATATCTGTAAGTAAAACCTCCAAAGCCTTTCTCCTTGTAACTCACAGGTTTGTTCTGTCTAGTTTGCTCCCTTTCCTACAGGTAACCTCAACACTGAGTCTTGCTCCAGACTTGAACCCTGAGCCCAGTTCCAGAGACAAAAGGGAAATATAAATGCCAGCTAAAGAAGCAAAGGAGAATGGAGCCTCAGGGTTCAGCCAGCCATCCCTGCTGGACTCACCTTGGCAAACACTTTGTAGTCCAGAGGGCAGAAAACATCAGGAAAATATTTTTAACTTGAACAAGAAGGCAAACAGCTTCAACCAAGGACCACCAGTAAGGTGTTAACGTGGGCTCTCCTTCCCCCTTCACCTCAACAACCCTGTTCAGTGTGAAGAAGCCAGAGAGTCTGTGCCCCATACCTAAATGAGAAACCCAAGTAAGAATTTCTTTGTTAAGAAAAAAAAATCAGGTCCAAGATGGCAGCAGAGGCAGAGACAGCGTGGTGAGCTGCAGGAGCAGCGGACCACTTGGAAAAGGGCCATTATAACCCTCTACGGACTTCTGTTTATTAATAACTGAACAGCTAAACAGATAATGACTGGTCTTCAGCGAGGATTGAGGCTCAACAACAGGAATTCAAGGATTTCCAAGGAAGAATGGGTGAGTGGCATAGCTCCCAACGCCCTCCTGCAGAGCCCGCACTGTGCCTCACCGCAGCTGCAGCTCCATGAAGCTCCCACAGCTGGAACCTATGGAATCAGTCACCCAGGATGGAGGGTGGGCACTGGGCCTCCCCAGGACTGGTGCGGTGGAGCCGCCACACTGCAGCAAAGTGTACTTGTTCCGAGGAGAATTCTTGGAGGCAAGATGGCGGCGGGAGAGGATGCGGGCAGACACTGGCCTCCCGCACGTGAGATGAAGCGCGACCGCCAGCTGCCAGTGTGGGAGATGATGCATGGGAGATGGCTTGCGCTCACTGGCCACCCATATGGAAGATAGCACTCGCCCAGCGGCCGCCTGCCTGGGGGATGGTGCGCACCCGCCGGCTTCCTGCACATGGGATGGCACGTGCCTGCCAGCCACCCATGTGGGAGATAACACTCGGGGGGTGGCTTGCACCCACCAGCCACCCACACAGAAGATGGCACACACCCGGCAGCCGCCTGCACAGGGGGATGGCACATGCCCACCAGCTGCCCGCCAGTCGCCCGCAATGGGGAATGGCACGCGCCTGCCAATCGCCCATGTGGGAGATGGTGCACGCCTGCTGGCCGCCCCGCGCTGGGGGATGGTGTGCACCCGCTGGCTGCCTGCGCAAAAGATGGCGCTCACACGCCAAGAGATGAAGTGACCGCCAGCCAGCCACGCAGAGGGATGGTGCGCACCCACCCCCACCAGCTGCCCGTGCACGAGATGACACGCGCCCACAGGTCGCCCACGCACGAGATGACGCGCACCCGCCAGTCGTCCGTATGGGAGATGATACTTGGGAGATGGTTCGCGCCCACCAGCCACCCGCGCGGAAGATGGCATGCACCAAAAACGACACACACACCTACGAGTTACCTGTGTGGGGGATGGTGCGTGCCTGCTGGCCCACTGGCTGCCTGCACACGAGATGACACGAGCACTCCGAGAGATGATGCACACCCACCGAGAGATGATAAAAGCCCTCCGGTCGCCCACATGCGAGATGACGCGCGCCCGCCGAGAGAGGATGCGTGCTCGCAGGTCGCATGCGCACGAGATGTTATGTGCCCGCTGGCCACCAGCGTGGGAGATGACATGCGGGAGATGGCGAGTGTCTGCCAGTCACCTGCGCTGGGGGATGGTGCGTGCCCTCCAACCACCCGCACAGAAGAGACAACGCGCGCCCCACCACCTGTAGGGTTGGGTTCCCTTGGAAAACCA
>NW_006399911.1:988835-990307 GCF_000299155.1 Elephantulus edwardii | reverse complement strand
TTGTCATTTTCCTGTAGCATCTGGTCCCCACTGGATCACTTTCATTTCCTTCACCTGCTCCCCCCACCAACCAATTTCTGCAGCTCTGCAACTGCATCCCTGCCCATCCTCATCCTTCTGCCCCCAACCCTCACCTCTTTGTACCCCCAATTTGTTTTTTCCCCAATAAAAATTAAAAAAAAAATCATCACTGGACTATGCTCACCATTTCCTTATCTTTTCTGGTCCCCACTAGATCTTTCTCATTTCCCTCACCCATTCCCTCAACCCACCAAATTGTGTAGCTCTGTGATTTCATCCCTGCCCATCCTCACCCTTCGTCTCCCAACCCCTACCCCCTTTTATCCCCATACATGGTTTTTTTTTAATTTTTTTATTATTTTGGTGTGAGTGTACCGTCAAATCAGATCTGACTGGTACAGGAGGAGATTGTCCTTCCTTCTGCGGCAGAGCATCTGGTGGATTCGAACCGTGCGACTCTGGGATTGTAGTTGCAGCTCCTTGCCACTAGGCCACCAGAGCTCCCCTCATACATGTTTTTTACAGTTAAAAAAAGGGAGGGGAGGAACGTAGGAACGTAACGGCACATAACAACATCAACAACAAAGGAATATTTTAGATTCTTGTACCTCTAGTTTCTTTCTGTCATGTATTTGCATTGGCCACTACCTCCAGTACAGAGAGAAACTGTGAACAAACTTAAAGTCTTTCTCTATTAAAGTAATTAATGCTGGCCTTTCATTGACCCACTCTTTCTTTTCAGGAGTAGTCGTGTTTGTTTCCTCTGTTCAAGCCACACCTGCTGAGGACTTATTTTACCCTCTAGCCTTCATCATACTCTTTTCTCCTATATGGACAGGGACTGCATGCTATGCCTGTTGTCCCTGATTGAGCGCTGTTGATGTGGTCCTTAGAGAGTTGGGTCCCAAAGGCGGCACCTCTCTGGCAGTCGGAAATCAATCATTGACTCTGAGGGAGAAAGATGAGCATTTTCATCTGATTTAAGGCCTCTGACAGTCTCAGTCAGTTCTGACCAGGTGGCCGTAAGAAGCAGCTTACGTTATTCCTTCCTTTTCCTTAATTTTGCTGTTTTGATCAGGTTTATGTTCCCCTCCACTCTATCAAGCATGATGTTTCTCTCCAAGGACCGGTCCCTCCTTACAACATGTCCAAAGTATGTTAGACAGAGCCTCAGAATACTTGCCTCTAGGGAGCCACCCGGTTTAACCCTTTCCAGGATGAATCTGTTTTCCTAGAGGTCCATGGTACATTCAATACTCTTCTCCAGCACCACAGCTCAAAGGCATCAATTCTCCTCCTATTCTCCTTTGTCACTGTCCAACTCTCTGATGCATAACAAGTGACAGCAAAGACCATGGCCTGTATCAGACACACCTTAGTCTCAAGAGAGACACCACTGCTCTTCAGTACTTTGGAGAGGTCCCTAAAAGCAGACTTTCCCATCGCAATAC
>NW_006399911.1:986522-988300 GCF_000299155.1 Elephantulus edwardii | reverse complement strand
AGAGGGACATCATGCTTGGGAGGGTGGAGGGACAGCGCAGGAGAGGAAGGCCCTCTTTGAGGTGGATTGATTCAGGGACTGGGATAATTGGGATGGGAGTGTCAGAGACAGTGCGAATGGCACAGGACAGAGCAGAGTTTAGGGCTGTTGTACATAGGGTCGCTATGAGTTGCAAGCGACTAGACAGCTCATAGCAACAACAAAACAACAATCCTCTGTTTATTTATTTTAAAATGTTTTATTTTAAATATGATAAAATTTTTAGATCCAGATAAATTAATTCTAAAGTTTACCTGGACAGCACTAATCAAGCAAGAATAACAACAGTTAAGCAGAAACACCACAAATTAGCTCTTTTAGAGCTAGTTTAATTTCTCCCACTGAACACTGGGAAAAATTTCAAATGGATTAGAAGCCTCAAAGTGAAAAGAAAAAGATTCAAGTAATTTAAAAAACAAGACTGATTTTCTTTATAAATTGACTAAAAATCCAGAAAACTTAAGAAAAAAAAGGAAGAAAATTTGATTATATTAAACAAAACCAAAAAACTTCTGTCGGAAACAAAAAGAAATTGATGAGATGACAATTTAAAGAGCTTTTAGAAAGTGAGGGGTGTAGGGGGTTCTTGGGTGAAATGTGATCAAGCTAGAGAAAAGAACAAACTATGGAAAAGCAAATGGATTTGATAACATTGGATGCTAAGCCTTGCTTACAGGAAAATACTAAGGAAAATTAGAAGCAAAATCACACTGAAATACTGGTTTTTCTTCCATCTATTAGATTCCCAACCTCATCACTCACAGAATAAAATTTAAAAAATGCTAAAATTTAATGTTCTTCGTATTGGAAAGTCTATGAGCTGTACTGCTCCTGGGAGACAAAGATGATGAAGCTTCATCTCACATATTTTGGGTATGTTGCTAGGAAAGGCTACTTATTAGACAGGGACATCACACTTCGGAAGGTGGAGGATTGGTGAAAGAGAGGAAGCCCCTCAACTGGACTGACACATGACCCCTGCAATGGACCCAAGTGTGTGTCAGGGATGATGAAGATGGCACAGGATAGGCCAGGGTTCAGACTGTTGTTCACAGGGTCACTATGGGTCATACTCAACTCTATGGCACCTAATAACAACAACATGAAATAACATTCTCTCAAAACTGGGATTCAAAATGGGAGGAAAAAAGTCAGGCAATCAAAGCCAGTTTAGATAATTGTTATAGATGAATATGCATTTCACAGTACTAGTCTCTTATGTAGAGCACTCTGCTGGCCTTGTAGCAAGAAGCTGGGCTGAAAACTGAAGGCAAGTGGATTGAGGCCACCTGCTCTGCGGGTAAGGACAGGCCAGTGGGTCAGCTAGGGTTTGGCTTTGACTCGATGATACACTACCACCACGACAACCACCAGTCTCTTACGTATTGAACATTTTCATTTTAAAAAGAACAAATCACATACATGAGGACAAATATTAAAATAAAGACAAAGTTAATGTTAGATGAGAAAAAGATGCCATGTACTGATAAAGGAAAAATTTCAGAAAAAGTCACATCTACATCAGATACCTTAACAACTAAGTCCATATTAAGTCTAGTAAAAAAGATATTTGTCAGATGTTTTAAGTAGAGGACAAAAAGTAGGTGTAATAAAGGATTTAAGTAAGTATGTCTGGGCATACATATATAATAAGTGTTACATAAATCTTATTTACTAGGTATATGTTCATAGAACACTAGAGAAATTATGAAGCTGACCACAGACATTTTAACTTTTTT
>NW_006399911.1:984176-985630 GCF_000299155.1 Elephantulus edwardii | reverse complement strand
CCTGAATCCGAGACCGGGCTAGGTACACATTGGATTTCCACTCTGTCTTCATTTTACGGTACTGAGATGACTTGGAATGGACAAACTGCTTACTGTAAGGCGCATTCAGTTCTCCAGTGACTGTGCTCTGAAATGACTTCGAGGTGCTGGTGCTGTTCAAAGTGTGTGGCCTGCAGGCAATGACAGAGCAAGGAAAAAATAATAAAAAGGAAAACTGAAGATATCTCTGAATAATGTCAGAGATAGTTGGATTCAATTATTAGTGACAGAAACATACACTGAAAGCTACCTAGCAGAGACAACAAAGCACTTTCTCTGACTTAGTTGTACACATACACAGCCTGAGACAACAGGGTTTTTAAGCAGCAGACAGATCAAGCACAAAAAAAAACCCACCATACGCCTAGAAACCCTGGGCTGTACTATGTGAAATTAAAACAAAATACCTTAACACAAACCTCTTGACATGGGTACTCATTTTAGGTTCAGAACGGGCACAACCTGTGGGGTTAACAGCAAGAGGAAGTTCCATGAGAGGATTTCGGCCATATCGAAAGGTATAGTTTTCACATGCCTCAACCCCAGGTAGCTGAAAAGAAGCAAAATGGACAAAAAGTCAGTGCATCTCACCCGACTATGAACAACCTTGAGTGGGCCAAATGGATGATTAAGCTCAAAGTTTTACGATTTTCCCTAGTTAACAAAATAGAGACTGTAATTTCTTCCTACAATGTCACCAGCAAATGCTTAGAAATATATAAATACGCAAATATAAAGTAAGAAAGAACTCAGTAAACCCCTGGCAAATGTTTCTTGGGAAAAAAAATGTTAAGAATATGCCATCTAATACACAGAGTGATATGATTTTTGGATCTTATCAGTTGAACGTTCACAAATATGGGGTGGAGTGCAGTGATTCACAACTTTCATCTAAGTTAATGTTGGCTGCACATCTCTGGATGCCAATCCACCAGCAGGTTCATGGGAGAATGATGGGCTGTCTCCTCCTACTGGAAATCACAGCCTCAGAGCCGGAAGTAACTTGAAAGCAGTGGGTGAGCTAACATTGAGTTAAAAATAATTTCCAAGGCTTACGTAATTGATCATTTCTCACTTCTTTCAATTTGACTATGATTTTGTGAGGTCATCATTGCCAATCACCACTAATTTAATCTATCAGTTGCTATAATGTTGGAAACCATGATACTGGTATTTCAGGGTCAGGCATGGGGGCTAGGTTTCAGTGGTGCTTCTGGACTTCTGTAGACTAAGGAGAAGGTCTTTCTGGTCGGAGAATAGGAGCAAGACTTGTACTAGAAGACAAGCCTCTCAGACTGAAGGGAACTCAAACTATGAACATGAAAGAGCAGCCTCCGCAAACCCACTTGGTTTTACTAATGGAGATGAAGTAAGGCCCTTAAGATCTTCATTTGCTGATGTGGCACCATGAAAAT
>NW_006399911.1:979076-984076 GCF_000299155.1 Elephantulus edwardii | reverse complement strand
CAAATTATCAAATAGAAGTCAGCAGAGAGACCCACTAAAATGGGGGGAAGGGGCAAGGACCACAGTTGAAATAAAAACTTTTATCTCTTTGAAGAACACTCTGATATTTAAATCAGAAAGATGAAGAAAGGCTCTTCTGATTAATTTCACAGAACCATCAGCATAAACGAAACACCTGACAAAGGGTATAAAGGGGAAAACCCCCAACTTCACAGAGAATAGATGCCAGCATTTTCTAAGTGAAACAGAATCACAAAGTCATCAAAGTACAATATGCCAGAGTATAGTTTACTGCAGAAATGCAAGGCTCATTTTAAAACTTTCATCATACCAACTGAGAAGCAAGCATTTATCGGTGAGTGGTACAATGTCATGGAAGAGTTTGTTAGGAATGGTTACTAACTGTTATATGAAATACAGGAGGAAACATACACACATACACCGTAACAGGAAGAATTTTTAAAAGCTTTCTTTTGCTAAGATGATGGTTTATATATGTAGAAATCTCAAGAACTCTAGGCTGAAGCTCTTGAAGACTTTACTATGACAGGTATGGGTAAAAATTCTTAACAGACAGTCCTGGTGGCACAGTGCAGTATATGCTAAGTGAAAATTCACAAGTTAGAATTTATCAGGTGCTCCTCGGGAAAAGACGGGTAGTCCCCATCTGTAAAGATTTAGTTTTAGAACCTTGATGGAGGGTGGCCACGAGTCAGGATTGACTCAATGACAGTGAGTTTTGTTTTTTCCCAGTCCTTGACAGCAATAAGCTGGAAATGTAAAAAACAAACAAACAAACCAAAACAAAAAACCTCAAACCAGGGAGGAGGGAAAAATATTAGCAACATATTTAACCATAGAGCATAGCATCTATCTGAGATGGCCAAGTGGTAAGAAACTGTGTTGCAATCCTGAAGGTACGTGGTTCAAGGCCACAAGCTGCTCCAAAAGGAGGATGGGCAGTCTCTTCCCACACAATTAATTGCCTCTGAAAACCCACCAGAGGGTCAGCTATGTGACTCTACCGTAAACAACAATAAGTGGTAAGAAGCTGTGCGGCAATCGCAAAGGCACATGGTTCAAATACCAAAAGTACACCAAAGTATTTAGTAGTGCAAGTTCTTAGGACTGGAAAAATGGACAAATATATGAATATACAATGTATGGAAGAGATAACCCAAACAGCATGCATGAACAGCTGTTCAGTAATTAGTAGTTAGAAACTGTAATTAAAGTAACAATGCTAATGTATAATTATCAAGATTGGCAAAACTTTAAAAGATGGTAATTTTTGCTACAAATGGGAAAACAAGAAAAGTGCTCTCACACACTATAGAAAGAAATGTGCAATTAAGAGTCTACAGAAGACTAGCAGTATCAACTAAAATCTATCTTGTGACACAGCCCACAGGGAGTTGTCCTGCTAATCTAAAAGCACAAATCCATCAGTATCTCTGCAGGAGACAGATGAATGTTCTCCTCTTGTAAAATTTACAGCCTTTGAAAAACACACTGGATTGTCAGCTATTAGTGGGTTCTGACCCAAAGGCAATGGGATTTTCCTTGATTCTTAACAATTATATTATTATATATATATGACATATGTTATATATGATATTTCCCATTTATGACAATAACTTTTTCTTTTCGGGACCATGACAGAGATTGAGGCTCTTAACAGTTACAGCTTGCTCGGTTCCACAATCAACACTCTTGGCACCAGCAATCAGGAAATCAAAAGGCAAACGGCATTAGTAAACCTGCTGTCAGGGACCTTTCCAGAGTACTGAAAAGAAATGATGTCAGTCTGGAGACTAAAGTGTGCCTAATCTAGGCCATGGTCTCTGCAATTAATTGCAATGCATCAGAGAGCTGGACAATGACTAAGGATGACAGAACAACTATTGATGCCACTGATTTGAGAAGGGACTTGAACATACTATGGACTGCCAAGAAAACAAGTAGGTGTGTCCTGGAGAGGGTGAAACCAAGTTTCTCCTTGGAGACTAGGATTCTGAAGCTTGGCTCACATACTTTGGGCATGTGGCCAGGAGGGATTAGTCCTTGGAAAATGATCATGTTCAAAAGGGTGGAGGGGAAAGCGCAGGAGAGGAAGACCCTGGATGAAATGGATTGATACAGTGACTGGGGTAATGCGGTTAGGTGTGCTGGACTCAGCAAGACTGGCTCCGGACAGTGTACATAAGGTCGCTATGAATTGCAGGTGACCTGAAGGCACATAACAACAACAGCAACTATGTTATATCTTAACCTACATTTCTTTCCCTTGTTGGGCTCCAAGTTCATGCATGTCTGTTAGGCTCACAGCTGAAGCAGCCAGCACTCCAAAAGCCTCTTCCTGCTTGTCGCATCTCCATCACAAGAGCTCTTGTCTCTCTGTGTAAAAGAAGTGAATGACGTAGGTTTCGAAGGAACCCTTCTGAGAAGAGCCCACAAGTGGCTGGGGATGGGGGCAGGGGCGTCAGGAAGTCTAATGATGAAGGTGCAACTCACCCAAGCTGTGGTATTTCCAGTTGCTTCATACACATAGAAAGTTGGACGACTATTTGACCCAGCAATTCCACTACTGGGAATATACCCTGAAGAGACCATAGCTGACATCCAAGCAGATATATGCACACCCATGTTTATTGCAGCTTTGTTCACAATAGCAAGGAGTTGGAAACAACCTAAGTGCCCATCAACAAACGAATGGCTAGAGAAGCTGTGGTATATTCGCACAATGGAATACTATGCTGCATTAAAAAACAAGGAACTCATGCAATATTATTCAAAATGGTTGACTCTGGAGAACATTATGCTGAGTGAAATATCCCAGTCACAAAAGGACAAATATTACATGATGCCACTGTTGTAGAATGGTTTAGATAAAAATGAACAGTATGAACACTGGTAGTTGAAATGACATCCAATTTGTTTGTTCGTTCTATCTTGGCACTGGGATTGATGTTAGACTCCTTGGTCCATGTTTCAAGATGGATCAGGTGGGTAGCTGACATCACTGCCAACCCCATGAGCACACGTTGCTGTGGCTGGCATGGCATGGCACCAGGAGAAGAAAAACCCCCAACCCTGGGGGCCAGCATGACTCGCTGGGGGCTCACTGGGAATAGTCTGCTCTGCTCCCTGCTGAGAGGACCACGGGCTGAAGAGGGGGAATAGAGGTGGTCAGGGTGTGGGAGGGGCAACCTGGTCCCCCCAATACCACATGCCCACTGTGAGGGTGGATCCCCTGGCACAGGGAGGGCCTGTGGGGGAAGCTGGGAACAGGGAAGGTGGCCACTGAATGAACAGTGAAATAATAAGTATTAAAAAAGGAATGGGTATGTCAATCAGTGAGTGACTATATGCACTCCTTCCTTAGGATACAAATACCAGCTTGATATGCAAAAACAAGCTTGTGAAAATGGAGGGTAACTACATTATCATGTAACTTCCAAATTACATCATTACATAACAGCAAAACCATTAAGAATCATGGTCTAGCCACACACACACAGTCTAACACTTTGGTGTTGATTAGGCAATTAACAAGAAAATAGATAACAAATGTTTTATTAGTAAATTAAAACTGCTGGATAATAAGAGAAATAAAGAAATAATAGTGTATTTTGAGACACTAACTTCAAAACACTTTAAGCAGACAGGTAACTTAGAGTAGGAAGAGAGAGCATTCTTATCCATTTGAGACTCAATTCTTGAGGCAACAACATCTGAGAGAAAAGATACTGTATTCATAATGTGAAAACAAGACAGCAAATAAAAAAATGAGGAAACAGGGCTTTTAAGTTGATTTTAAAAACACAAAAGAAAGACTGGCAGTTGAAGAAGGTAAATTACAAAGATCAAGGACATTCCCACTAAGAGGGGCAATAGGACTAACCTAACAAATTCCCTCCTTTCTGTGCTTATCAATCTAGAGAGGTGAGAGTGGGGACCTGCCTCTGGAGTTGGATTCCTCATTCCTAGTGAAACGGGGATTTGCAATTCTCTACATCATCTCAGGTAATGCTGACACTGATAGTCTGAGCATACACTATGAGGACTAATTTCAGAACATCAATTATCTGCATAAAGGTCAAGAGTACAGAAGGGAGGTACTTACCCACAAATGAATAAAAAAAGCCATTGTTCTAACTAAAGGTCACAGTACTCAAGAAAAAAGGGCTCATCAAATAAGGAAACCAGTAAAAACAAACCTAACCCAAGCACATTTTGGTGAAATGTCCAAATAGTAAAGAAAAGATCTTCAAATTTCCAGGAAGGAGGAGAAAAGGTGACAGCAGAAGAGGAGGAATCTGAATGATGATGTTATTGTACTTGTACTGGGTTCTTCTTTAGGGTTTTCGAAGGCCTGTTATATTCTGGAAGTGGATGAACAATCCTTCTTTCCAGTCTGTCTTAATTTCGATGTTTAGTTTTAGACCAATATTAACTCATTTCAGAGGATGTAAATAAAATAGGAGAAGACTGTCCATCTTTCTCCCGATGAGCAGATGACAGATTTGAACCATGTGCCTTTGGGTTGGTAGCCCAACTCTTAACTCACTGGGCAATCAGAGCTCCCTATATTAGTTACAGACAATGTAATTTGATCACATTTATTATTTAATGTTTGCTGGCTTCTGCAAGGGTACTGAATAGAAGGAGACACTCAAACGGTCTAATAATAGTGCAGGCAGTGAAGATGGTAGATGAATATAGAAATTTATAGCTTACAAAGTGATTTGAGGAAATTTTTTTAAATATTTTATTTATTTTTCATTTCAATGAACATCTACAGAGATTTTGGAATTCCATTCAATCATTGTTGCACCCTTCTCCCCACCCACCCCCCGTCCAAATATAATCCAATCTGCAACCCCCATTACGTACACCTACGATAAACATACTGCCCTAAAATATAATACTATTAAACTATTCTCTCCCCCACAGACTTCAATGCCGTAAACATATTTCATCCAGTCTTACCACCCCCT
>NW_006399911.1:961013-973746 GCF_000299155.1 Elephantulus edwardii | reverse complement strand
TGTGTGCGTGTACCGTCAAATCAGATCTGACTGGTACAGGAGGATATTGCGCCTCCTTCTCCGGCAGAGCATCTGGTGGTGCATAAAGATTCAATATCCTAGACATTAAGGAGGTGAAATTGGCTGGTCTTGGCCATAAGGAATCTGTGTTGGAGGACGTATAGGCAGAATGTTCTTTGGAGGAAGGATGGTAGGAGTTCAGGAATGACTAATCCCTGGAGAATGACAAAATGCTTTGGGGGGGGGGAAGGGGGAAGAGAAGATAGCTGACCAGGTGATGTTTTGTTCTGCTGTGTACAGGGTTGCTATGAATTAAGGCTGACTTGAGGGCACTCAATAACCATAACTACCACAGCTCTCACTGTCCTTGGGGTATAGGTGACAGATTAAGGTTCCTTTTATAAAATATTTAAATTCTAAAGACCTTTCACAGATTATATTTCTTGTAAAATACATTGTATACAAACACAAATGACATCATTTAGGCAACACTCTATAAAAACAAGCAGTTAGGCATAGAGTAAAGTGGTTTTTGGAGTATTTTTTCTGCTGTTCCTAAGAAATAACAGCACTGATTACTTTACTCTTGTCAATACTGCCTTTTAATCATGTAATTTTCCAAGTATTGTCTAGGTAAGTTCAGTTCAACTCAGTGGCAAAAAATGTAATCATGTAGAGATTTGCTTCTGCAGTCCATCTAAATCTTCTTTGGGAAGAGGGCAGGAGAATGGCCATAATGACCCAGGTATTAGGAAATACACACACCAAGTTATGCAAGTATCCACAGTACATTAGAAAGCAAAGGACAGACCTTTACCAGGCCAGCATGTCCAAAAGACAAAATGATGCTGGTGACACGTGCTCTAGTTAGGCATCAACCTTGCAGAGAACCTGATACTTATTAACTACCCCTTCAAGTACGTAATCATCAATTTATTTTTTTTCTTTCAGAGAGACAGCACTTAATCCACAAGCAAACTCACTGCCTAAAAGTGCTCCGGATAGCAAAGAATGTGTACTGAATATTATATGGATATACATGGAAATTATAGAATGTACTGAAATGTGTTCATACTGAGTAAAAATGAAATGTACAATAAGAAAAGCAATTTCTTTTTGACCAAACACTTACTGATTCAGCTATGCGTGCCACTGCAGAGACTGTTAACCCAAACAGATCCTCTCCTTTTAAATATGCTGGGAAAAGCTGGAGCATTTCAGACTTTTTTCTCACACATGCCACAGGTTCCAAGATTTTATCCCAAACACCTGAATATGGACAAAAAAGAATTTTAAGACTTCCTGATCTTTGTTAAGCAGAAACCACCCCCCCATCCCAAATATACAGTATAAAAGAAGAGAAAATAAAGAATTACTCACAAAGACTGACTAGATTTTAAATAACATTCTTTTTTTAAAAAAACAGGTATAAAAATTTTATTAACATCCTTTTGTTTTTAAAATAAAACACAGCCTCAAAAGACTTCTTTTAGAGAAGTACAAATGGTGGCGTGGGAGGGAGTGTCAATTCAGTTTCTGTTTAGCTCTTCAATTTGCTGAGTCTGCCCTCAGTCCCTGCCACACCGGGATGGGACTAACCATTTCATATGTTCTCAGCCCTCCTTCTCTCGCCGTAAAATTGTGACTCTATTATTGTTTTTGAATAACTTTAATGTGATAACATTTTAACAAATTATTACAGACATAGGCTTCTCCATTTTCTCAAGATTATGGATTGTGAAAGGAACGAAGCAGCATTTCCAGCTTACAAGCGGACCCACAGGTGATGTGATATCTTTTAAAGTCAGCCTGTGACAGTTAAACCAATAAATGCAGCAATGAAGAAGCTACTGACAAAGTACATCTCAATATAAGCTGGAATTTGTACTCTAAATAAAAGGATGATTATCTGAAGTACTACAAATGGCAACCAGGTACCAAGAAAATAGATAATGAACTGGGGCAGACGTGCTTGTTTTTCGAATTCACAGCACAAATCAAATGGGATGGAAAGGGAAAATAGAGGACTGCTTCGTTTATATAGGAAGTTATCCTACAGCATGTATCATGGCAATATCTGACGAAGAGGTGATTAAAACCATCACTAAGACCACCAGCATGGAAGAGGACAGCCAGGGGCCCCAAGAGCTGACGTAGAAGGGGCACTGCTGAGGGGAGGCGCTCTGTGCACCCAGGGTTTGAGAGACAGCTGGGTTTCCCTAACACATAAGCAAGGACTGATGTCCACATCAAAATTATCGTCAAAATTATCCTCTATATGGAAGTTTGGTGGTTTTAGAGAAATTCAGGTAATAATCTACACAAGCTATCAGTAAGACAGGATAATGCAGAAATCCGTAAGTAAAAGGAAATGATATAATAGGCAGATGTGATATATGGTAAACCTGATGCCTAGAAGGACAAAAATCCCTGAAATAGGAGGTGATGGAGATGTTTATCAGAAGGAAAAGATCAATGAGTGCCAATGAAATGCAAAAAAGGTCCCATAAAATGTTCACGGTATTTTTCCTTCTCATTCCTAGTGTGAGGATAATTAATAGTGTTTTTCCAAATATAATTAAGAACAGCAGAGTGCTAACAATTTGGGGTTGGTTTGTGTGACACACCTTGTACTGAGAAGATCAGTTCTCAAAAGAACGAACAGTCATATTTTAGTTCAATTTCAGAAGGCCTGCTGAAATACATGTAGGAAAACATGGCTTCATTTTATTTTTCATACCCTTCTCTCTCCACTTGGTCCTTCAAGGTTGATGATCTTCCTATCTAATACTATTTTACTGCCTTCAGTTGTCTTACTTTTGGTGCCTTGCATTTCATTTTGCAATATCAAAAATGCTATGCAAATAAGCTCTGCTTCATTTGCACAAGTTTGGGGAGGGGCCCTGTGGTCTTGTGTCCTTCGCAGGTCAGATCCGTGTGGTCACCTCTAGAATGATGACCTGGAGACAGGGGACAGTGAAAGCCACTGCCTCCCGATGCCACTGAGAAGGTGCAGCAGCCTTGCTCGGCTCCGCTGAGACTCACAGCAAGGTCGCCAGGCACACCTGCCACGCCCTGCCCCAGGCTGTGGACTCAGGAAGGCGGAAACTCTGACACTGCTCCTGAGCTAAATAACATTCTTAAGGCAGCAATCAAACAAATCTATAATGCCTGTTTATTTGATGGCAGCAGTTTATTTTAAAAACATGCTTCTGAGGTTTCTTCTAGCCTTCTAGAAACCGACAAGACGACAAGAGGATCTAAGTACCATCAAGAATTAGCTGCTAGGAGTAGAGTATGTCCTTTTAGATGGGATCCCTGTGCTAAGAAGCTTCCTATTACTGGGAAGCTCAAGACACATGGAGACATATCCAGGTACATTCAACCTATGGATGCTGAAGGAATGGACATTCCTACAAAACCTAAAGATTATCTTCCTTCCTCTAGAGCTTGTTCCCTGAATATGGGCATTCATCCTCTACGTACTGTAGAATAAATTTCTATTAGTTAAAGTCACCCACTTGTGGGAATCTCTGTTATATCAGCACTAGGTAAGATACTTCCTCCATTATCTATAGAGTTTTTGAAGGCTTGTTCTTTCAGAATGGATGGCCATTTCTGCTTTTTCATCTGGAAGTTCCACTGAAATCTGTCCACCATGGGTTGGTATGTGCAATACTGACAGGACAGCTTCCAGCATTATAGTGACATGCTAGTCACTAGAGAATGGCAAACTGACGGATAGATGGCAACAGAGTGCTCCTTAGAGGCAAGTATGGTGAAACTTCATTTCATATGCTTTGGAAATGTTGGGAAGAGCCTTTTCTTAGGGAAAAAAAACCCCATCATACTGGGAAAGGTAGAGGGTTCACACCAACAACAGGCTTGAGCATGATGGCGACATGAGGGTGGTGGAAGGTAGGGGAAGGCTCAGGTATGTTGTTTACAGGGTTACTATGACTTGTAGTTGATTCAACAATACCCAAAACAACAGATAAGGTAGAATTTGGTACGGTGAGGATAGGGTACTAACAGATACCTAAAACATAGGTTGATTTTCAAATTGAGTAGAGTCCAAAAAGTTTTAGGTGCCTACAGTAGAAGACTCCAATTCCTTGCACATTTCATTATAATACTTTACTGTCTTCCTGAGTTGCCCTTTGAAAACTTCTATTCACATCCTTAACTTCTTGATTTCTTCCCTATGCTTTGGCTTCTAGATGCTCTAGTACAATATTCAGAGTTTCTTCTGACTTCCATTTTGGACTTTTCCCTCTGTCTTGGTAATGGCTTTTTTGAATCTTCCATGGATGATATTCCTGTTATCGTCCCACAGCTCAACTGGTCTTTATTAGTGTTCAAGGCCTCAAATCTGTTCCTGAGTTGGTTTTTAAATTCAGGGGGGAAAGACTCAAGATGAAATTTTGATTCCTGTGGATATGATTTGACGTGTAGCTTTAGTTTGAACCTGAATAAGAGTAGTTGATGGTCTGTTCCACAATTGGCACCTGGCATAGTGTTTACTGCTGATATTCATCTTCTCCAACGATTCCTTCCACAAATGTAATCGATCTAATTCCTGTGCGTACCATCAGGTGAAATACATGTGGATAGCCTGTGCTTATGTTTTTTTTATAAAAGGTATTTGCACAAGCAACAAATGCTGGCGAGATTGTGGAGAAGAAACTAGAGCCCTTATTCACTGTTGGTAGAAGTGTAAAATGGTGCAACCACTGTGGAAAGTGGTGTGGTGCTTTCTCAAAAAGTTGCAAATAGTGCTACCATTTGACCCAGAAATTCCACTACTGGGAATATACCCCAAAGAGACCATAACTGACATCCACGTTTATCGCGGCTTTGTTCACAATAGCAAGGAGCTAGAAACAACCCAAGTGCTCATTAACAAACAAATGGATAGAGAAGCTATGGTATAGTCACACAATGGAATGCTCCGCTACATTGAGAAACAAGAAACTCATACAATATTATTGAAAATGGGTGGCCCTGGATGACATTATGCTGAGTGAAACATCCCAGGCACAAAAGGACAAATACTGCATGGTGCCACTGTTGTAGAATGGGACTGACATCAGGGTTGGCATAAGACTGAGAAAAACCGGATAAATTATGTATACTGCATTGAAACTGATGAGGGAGAGAATAGTTTAAAAGTGATATAGAATAGGGTATTATGGTTATCTCAATAATCCAGAAGTAAGGTTGCATAGTGGAATGTAGTGGGGGTGGGGTGGGGGTGGGTTCAGGGGGATTGTATACCAATGAAAGAATTTTACTTTTCAAAGAGAGGCACAAACTGGGGTGGGAGGGTTGGGCAGGGAGAAAAGTGCAACAGTGAATGAATGGAAATCCAAAATCTCTGTAAATGTTCATTAAAATTAATAAAATAAAATTGAAAAGAGGTTTTGCAATGATAAATAATTGATTGTGCAGAATTCTATCATTCTATTGCCGGCTTCAGTTCTGTCATGAAGTCCACGTTTCTGACTACGGATCCTTTGTGATTGCTAACTTTTGCTTTCCAATGCACTTGTTATTAATAATGCATCTTGGTTGCTGTTCAATCGATTTCTGACTGCAAAAGTTGGTAGAAATCATCTAATTTCTCCTCTTTGGCTCTGTTTGTTAGTGCATAAATTGGAATGATAGTGGTATTAACAGGTCTTCCTTGAATGCATATATATATTAGCCTGTCACTTATAACGTTGTATTTCAAGATGGATCCAGATAATTTTCTCACCTTTTCATTTTCAGCATAGTAAGTCATGATCATTTGATTCAAAATGTCACATGACAAGCCATCTCATTTCACCAATACCTAATATGTCAATATTTATGTGTTCCATTTCTTTCTTAATGATGTTTAGTTTTCCTGCATTCATGCTTTTCACATTTCATATTCCAATCATTAGTTTCTGCTTACAACTGTTCCTCCTCCTTTGCGTTTCCAAATTTGAGAGCTCAGCTTCAAATGCCATATCTGTTTGTCTACTCTAATTGTGCTCTACTGTACATAACCTGAAAATCAAAAGGGCAGAACTTGTTTAGCATTTCTTGACGTGAAAGAACTAAAGAACAAATTCAAGCCACAAGCTGCAATACTTAAGGATGCTATGGGCATTTCTTGACGTGAAAGAACTAAAGAACAAATTCAAGCCACAAGCTGCAATACTTAAGGATGCTATGGGCAGAATACTGAATGATCCAGAAAGCATTAAAAGAAGATGGAAGGAGTATACAGTCATTGTTCCAAAAAGAATTTCAAGAAACCACATATGATCAAGAGGCAACAGTGATGAAGGAGAAGTTCAGGTTGCTCTGAAGGACTTGGCAAAATAAAGCCCCAGGAATTGATGGAATACCAATTCACATATTTCAACAAACAGATGCTGCCCTAAGTGCTCAGTAGGTTGTGACAAGAAATCTGGAGAACAAGGCCAATTAACTGGAAGAGATCCATATATATTCCCATTTAAAAGAAAGTTGACCTGACAAGAGTGTGAAAATTATTGAACATTATCACTAATATCTGGGAGGCTGGGCTCTATGAGGAGATATGTGGCATCAGGATTGGAGGAAGACTCATCAACAATCTGTGTTATACAGATGACACAATCCTGCTTGCTGAAACTGAGGTGGACCTGAAGCGCTTGCTGTGGAAGGTGAGGGACTGCAGCCTTCAGTATGGATTGAGGCTCAATATCAAGAAAACAAAGATTCTCACCTCTGGGCCAACTGGGAGCATCATGATGGATGGTGAAGAGACTGAGATTGTTTATAGCTTTGGTTTACTAGGCTCTACAATCAACACCCTTGACACCAGCAGCCAGGAAATTAAAAGATGTATTGTGATGGGAAAGTCTAGGGTTAGAGACTGCTCTAGAGCACTAAAGAGCAATGATGTCAGTCTTGAGACTAAGATGCGCCTGATACAAGCCATGGTCTTTGCAATCTCTTGCTATGTATCAGAGAGCTGGACAATGACTAGGGATCGTAGAAGGAGAACTGATGCCTCTGAGGTGTGGTGCTGGAGAAGAGTATTAACTATACCATGGACTGCAAAGAGAATGAACACGTTTGTCCTGCAGAGGGTAAAGTCAGGCTGCCCACGGAGGCAAGGATTCTGAAGCTTTGTCTGACATAATATGGACATGTTGCAAGGCAGGATCAGTCCTTGGAGATGGACGTCATGCTTTGGAGGGTGGAGGGACAGTGCAGGAGAGGAAGACCCTCGATGACATGGACTGATTCAGTGACTGGGGTAATGGGTATCAGAGACAATAAGATTGGCATAGCATAGGCTAGGGTTTAGGGCTGTTGTACATAGGGTTGCTACAAGTCACAGATGACTTGACGGCAAATAACAAAATCACTAATATCAAACACAAGCAAAATCCTGCTGAAGATTATCCAGAAATGAACGGAACAGTACATTGACAAGAGAACTACCAGAAATACAAGCTGGGTGTAGAAGAGGTATGGCACCAGAGATATTATTACCAGTGTCAGATGGATCTTGGCAGAAAGCAAAGGGTACAGAAGAATATATCTGTGATTCATTGTCTAATCAAAGGGATTTGAATGGGTGGATCACAACAAATTGTGGCTAACCTTGAGGAGAATGGGTGTTCCAGAACACTTGACTGTCCTTATGCGAAACCTATATTTGGACCAGGAAGCAGTTCTCAGAACAGAACAAGGAAACACTGCAGGGTTCAAAACCAGGAAAGGAGTTCATCAGGAATGTATCCTGTCTCCATACATTTTCAATCTATATACAGAACAGATCATTTGGGAGGCTGAGCTTTATGAGGGGAAATGTGGTGGCATCAGGATTGGAGGAAGACTCATCAATAACCTACATTACGCAGATGATACAACCTTACTTGCTGAAACTGAAGAGGACCTGAAGCACTTGCTGCAAAACGTCAGGGACTGTAGTTTTCAATATGGATCAAAGCTCAACATCAAGAAGACAAAGATTCCCACCATTGGGCCAACTGGCAACACAGTGATAGATGGAGAAAAGGCTGTTAACAGTTAGAGCTTGCTCGGCTCCGCAATTAACACTCTTGGCACTAACAGTCAGGAAATCAAAAGACGAATTGGACTGGGAAAATCTGCTATCAGGAATCTTTCCAGAGTATTAAAAAGGCAACAATGTCAGTCTCATGTACCTGATAAAAGCTATGACTTTTGCAAGTACTTGCTATGCAGCTATGAGCTGGACAATGACTAAGGATGACAGAAGAAGAATCGATGCCATTGAGTTGTGGTGCTGGAAGACAGACTGAACATACTATGGACTGCCATGAAAACAAAAAGGTCTGTCTTGAAGAGGGTGAAACCAAGTTTCTCCCTGGAGATTAGGAATTTGAAGCTCCGTCTCATATACTCTGGGGATGTGGTTGGGAAGGACTGGTCCTTAGAGAAGGATGGTTGGGAAGAACTGGTCCTTAGAGAAGGACATCATGTTTGGAAGAGTGGAAGGAAAGCACAGGAGAGGAAGAACCTAGATGAGATGGACTGATAGAGTAACTGGGGCAATAGGGGTAGGTGTGTCGGACTCAGCGAGACTGGCTCAGGACAGGGAAGGATTCAGAGCTGCTGTACATAGGGTCGATATAAGTCGCAACAACAGCAGAAGATAGAGGGAATACACAAAGCCAGAAAGAACTGGTTGACAAAGAACCATTTCAGGAAGTAGCAGATAATCAAGAACCAAAGGTAATAAAGAAGTTCAAGCTGTTCTGAAGAAACTGGCAAAAAATAAGACCCAGATATTGATAAAATACCAACTGACATTTCAACAAACAGATGCTGCCCGGAATGCACTCATCAGGTTGTGCCAAAAAATCTGGAAGACTGCTACTTGGCTGATTGGCTGGAAAAGATTCATACTTATTCTCATTCCCAAAAGAGGTGATCCAACAGAATGTGGAAATTATAAAACAGTATCACTAATAGTCACATGCAAAATCTTGCTGAAGATTACCTAAAAATTACTAGAACAGTATACTGACAGAGAACTACCAGAAATACAAGCTAGGTTTAGAAAGGTCATAAATGCATATCTATGTTTATTGTTGATGAAATTTTCCACCAATCCTGATGTCACATTCCTCCTTGTACAGCCCAGTGTCTTGGATGATCTGTTCTGTATACAGATTGAAAAGGTATGGTGCCTTCTCAAAATGTTGCAATTAGAAATACCATTTGACCCAGCAATTCCACTACTGGGAATATACTCTCTAAAGAAACTAGAACTGCCACCCAAGCAGGTATATGCACACCCATGTTTATAGCGGCTTTGTTCACAATAGCAAAGAATTGGAAGAAATCCAAGTGCCCATCAACAAACAAATGGATAGAGAAGTTCTGGTATATTCACACAACTGAATACTATGTTGCATTAAAAAACAAGGAACTCATTGAAATACTATACAAAATGGGTGACCCTGGAGGACATTTTGCTGAAATATCTCAGTCACAAAAGGACAAATATTGCATAATGCCACTGTTATAAAACAGGACTGACATGGGGATTGTGGGGAAACTATGAAAAAAAGAGAACAAATAATGTACACGGAATTGAAATAAATGAGAGAGAGAAGTGTATAAAAGGAGTAGGTATTACTGACATAAGTCCAGAATAAGGGCTGCATAGTAAAGTGGATTGGGCGGGGGGATGGGACGGGACTGTAAAACAATGCATATTTTTTTCCCCCGAAAGAGAAAAGTGAACTGGGGGGAGGCAGGGAGGAAAATGTGCAACAGTGAATAAATGGAAATCCAAGTTCTCTATAAACTTTCATCAAAATCTCAATTAAAACAAAACAAAAAACCCCAGCACTATTTGTAAATCTTTACTCAAATAATAAATAAAAAAAAAGAAGAGGTCATAATCCTGGGGATATCATTGCTGATGTCAGAGGGATCTTAACTGAAAGCAGAAATTATCAGGAGGATGTCAATTTGTGTTTTATCAACTTTGCAAAGACATCTGACTGTGTGGATCACAACAAAATGTGGTTAACATTGGGAAGAATGGTGCTCAGGTGAGACCTATACATAGACCAAGGAGAGCTGACTGAACAGAGTAACAGGACACTGCAGGGTTCAACATCAAGAAAGTAGTACATCAGGGATGTAACCTTTCTCCATACCTTTTAAATCTATATGATCAGATTATTAAAGAAGCTCGATTTCATGAAGCATTGGAGGAAGACTCAGCAATCTGTGTTATGCGGATTAACACAATAATGCAGGACTTAACACATTTTGCTACAGAAAATCAAGGAATATAGCCTTCAATACAGATTGTATGTCAACATCAATAAAACAAAGATCCTCACCACTGAGCCAATAGGCAGCATCATGACAGATGGAGAAAAGACTGGAGCTGCTAATGATTCACCTTATTCAGATGCATATCAAGACCCTTGGAACTAGCAGGTAGGAAATCAAAAGATGAACTGCATTGGGAAAAATCAGCTTTTAAGGACTTTTCAGGCCATGGTCTTCTCAATTGCTTGCTCTGCATCTAAGAGCTTGACAATGACTAAGAATGACAGAAGAATTGATGCCTTTGAGATTTTGTGCTGGAGAAGAGTACTGAACATACAATGGATTGCCAAGAGAACAAATAGGTCTGTCCTGGAGAAAGTGACAACATGTTCATTCTTGAAGCCAAAGATTTTTAAACTCTGTCTCACATAATTTGGGCATGCTGTCAGGAGGAGCTAGTCTGTGGAGAAGGACATCATACTTGAAGAGTGAAGGGTCAGTGCAGGGAGGGAGATTCTAGATGAGATGGACTGACACAGTGACTGTGCAAATGGAGTCAGTAGTGTCAGAGATGGTAAGGCTGGCTAAGGATAGGGCAGGGTTCAGAGATGTTGTTCATAGGGACGTATGAATCATAGTCAACCTGACAGCACATAACAATAACAATGTAAAAAACCTAGATTGCCTTAAAGACTATTGGCGGAATTATACACACCAAAGGCAGTTCTGGTGAAGGCTCAGAAGGAAAAGAGGATACCTGAAACATCAGGGAATCAGCACAGAAAAGAAGATTAAAAAAAAAAAAAAGTTCGAGAGAAACAAGTACAGTACCAGAACCAAGAGACGAGCGAACAGAGGGTAATCAATACAGGGCAGCATGCAAGATGGCCTCTGGCTAGAGGATAGTAAGCTTCGAAAAGAAGTGAAGTGTATTTTGGAGCTTGTCAATAGAGCTGGGCTTGCCAACCAACAAAAATAGAAAGTTGGGTGGGTATCTTTGAGCTATGATTTACTATCAGAGTGGGATGCCCTCTCAGTCATGGCAGCCCCATCCTCAAGAATTGAGGAAAAGAACCAACTCTTTGAAAACTTGGGGACTGTAACTCCACTTCTGTTGTTATTAAGTGTCATCAAGTCAAATATTACTCCTAGCAACCCATGAATAACAGATCTGAACCCTGTCCTCTTGTGCTATCCTTATCTCTTACATACTCAAGCCCATTGCTGAGGTCACTGTGTCAATCTATCTCATCGAGATCTTTTCTTTTTTGCTGATCTTTCCAAGCATGATGTGATGTCCCTCTCCAAGGAATAAATAGCCTAGCAACATGCCTAAAGTATGAGATATGAAGCCAGTCAAGCCTAGCCTCTGTCCTGCTCCAGCAGCTGTTACCAAGCAATTTCTATAAAGGGGGCTGAGCTGCTTTCCCAGAGAGCCAGAAAGGCAAATCTCCAGGGAAACTGCCAACACCTTGAATCTGGAGAGCAGTCACTGCCAAGATGGTCTCAGAGAACAGAGAATATGGTTCAGGCCTTGAGGCCTAATGTAAATTGTCCTACTGGGTATCTGACTTTGCTTGTTATTCTTCCTTCTCTTTCATTTATTCCATTTGTAATGGGAATGTCTAATTTGTGCCGATATAATTTTATTCTGGAAGCAGATAACTTGAACTCTAGATTGACAGACGGAAGAGGCATTTTGTCCAGAATAGAATTAGAATTTGGAGTTAAGGTTTTTGTGGTATGATGGCATCTAAGTGTTCTGCATGTGAAAATGATATGAAATTTTGGGGTTCAAAGGATGGAATATCATAGATTGAATTGTGTCCTTCCAAAATGTATGTATATAACATGGATGCTTGAAAGTTCTGGTGGCTGACTGGTAAGGAGTTGCACTGTCAAAGGTAAGCTGTTCAAATCCACCAATTGCTCCTCCAAGGTAAGCTGT
This sequence comes from Elephantulus edwardii, assembly GCF_000299155.1. Lineage (NCBI taxonomy): Eukaryota > Metazoa > Chordata > Mammalia > Macroscelidea > Macroscelididae > Elephantulus > Elephantulus edwardii. The sequence goes on along the minus strand of NW_006399911.1, from coordinate 961,493 downwards.
TCAAATCTACCCACCAATTGCTCCTCAGGAAGAAGATGGGCAATCTCCTCCCAGTCATTTACTGCCTCAGAAAACCTACTGGATACAATAATAATGTGGACACTGAGGTCAAGACACATGGAGATCCCCAACAAATGCTGGGCCTACAGACATGAACAAAATGTGCTTCCTTCAAGAGACAGAGAGAGAGAATGAATGAGAATATATAGAGAGAATATCCTCCTCCAAGCTGACATCTTTAACTTCTATCCTTCTAAACTGTGAGAATAAAGAAGACACTCCTCTACAGTGTCCTTTGGAGTTCTAGGTAGCTCTCCAGGTCATAAGGTTTAATCATTGCTCTAGATGCTTTCAGCATTGTAGATGCATTATCTCAAAACAAATTCTTTATGTTTGTGGTCCACAAAGAACCAGAGCAGTCATATGGCCTCATGTATGATGCACCTGATTCAGACTATGTTGTTGTTGTTGTTATGTGCC
>NW_006399911.1:955192-958748 GCF_000299155.1 Elephantulus edwardii | reverse complement strand
ACAACAAGAACAATAGTAATAATATGTAATATAGAAAATATATTTTAATTTAGAAAATACATTTTAATGATATGTAATTATTTAAAAACAGAAGACTGTAAAGGGGCAGCAAAATCAAATAAATAAAAACAAAGGAAATAATGAAAATGCTGACTCACTGTCAACAATGTACCAATGTTACTGAACTATTTGTGCAAAAATTGTTGAGTGGATCTCAAGTCTTGTGTAAACCTTTACCAAAAACATAACATTGATTTACTATCAAGTCAGAACAGATTCTTAGCTGACCCCAGCAGGTTTCCAGAGGGAGTAAACTGCACAAGAGGAGAATGTCCATCTTTCTTTGTCAGAGCAACTGGTAAACTGTCTGCCTTTGGTTTGAAAGGGCACTAGGCCACCAGAACGCTGAAAACATCATCAAACTTAAGGGCTTTACAGTATACAATATACAGCTTTATCTACAAATCATCCTCATTTATAAACTCTATCTCTGAATATGTATTGACAAGAATATATATTTGTGACCTGAATTAAGACACATCTAGACAACATTTAGAAGGCTACATAGCAAAGAAAGCAAGGTGTAATAACTCAATGTTCACTTTGTATTTATAAATAAAAAGTCTACACATGTGATGATAAAATATAAATGGAAAAGGAGAAATAAATATGAGAATATGGACAAGAGGTTACTGCTGTCAGTGTGACTAGCTCTGTAGAGTAGAGCATGGCTGTTCTTACCTTTGGGTGAGGCATCACTTAAGATCAAGTCTTCATGGCCTTGCTCCACAATCCTGATCACAAACACTGGGTGTCCATCCTTCTCCTCAATGGAACAGAGATAGCGACAGCGCCGGTTGGCATAACGCGTGCTCCAGTACAACCGACTGGCCTCATAACCCACAGGATAGAGTGCTTTAGAAGAATGGAATGCTTGCATCTGCTGTGGGAGCAGCTGGCCGATCGTGTGGAAGATGAGGCTTCCGACACGAAAGGTATGGTCGCGCTCTCCTCGCTGCACGATGCTGGCGATCTGCCGCACTTCATCACGCTGAACATAGACCCGCCTGAAGACTGCAAAGTAACTCAATTCCTGCTCATGGATCCCCTTTGGTTTGTGCATGGGACAAAGCATTGTTTTGTCCTTAAAAAACATGCATTGTGCTTTAATGGCGCAAGTAAAGTGGTAAATGTTGGCGCACCGAAATCTGTGACACCCACTGGTGGCTCCCATTTTATGACAGAAGACACATTTCATTTGGAGGCCTCTCCTCAGTGCTAGTTCCACATTGATTAAGGCACCAGCCTGGGTCTCATACACCTCTGTGGACCACAGAGCACAATTCAAGTGGACCCACAGATCTAAGTCAAGATTGAGCAGCCTTGCTGGTCCATCTGTCAACCCATCACCTTCTTCATGACAAAAGCAACACTTTCTATAGTCTTTGGGCACCGGATCAGGTTTAAGGGATGTACCCAATTTCTTCAGAAATTCATCAATTTCATCATCACAAGGTGGTTTGAATGTGCCTTTGGGGATGACAATATGGATGCTCCATTTCTTCCACTTCATTCCTTTCCACTTTTTATTCAAAGGCCTATACTCATCAAACCCACCATGTACAGTTCTTAGTCGGGGCTTTAACTTGACTGTTACTTTCAGTTCATCAGGCTTTGCCTCTACTTTGGCTGCTTCAAAAGCAGGAGGGAAGGTGATAGGAGGTGACCCAGGAGGAGATGCTCGTTCCTGAAGCTGTGGCAGACAGTGCACATCTAACGTGGAGATGTTGTTACTGTACTGATGGAACGCTTTGGAAGACGCTTCTTTTATAGGTGACTGGGGCAACGAAGGAATGGGCTCCTGGGCAAGAAAAACAAAGACATAAGAGTATAATTTGTAAGTTTTGAAAGAAATTCTTATTCCCAGAGGTACACAGTTCAAATCCACCAGATGCTCTGCTGGAGAAGGAGGAAGCAATCTCCTCCTGTACCAGTCAGATATAATTTGACGGTACACGTAAAAATAATACAAAAAAATAATACAAGAAATTCTTACTAATGAAACAGGTCAAGCAATTATTACAGACTACTCAACAGTTAAACAGATTTAATATTAAAGATTACTAATTTAAAATTATTAAAGCAATAATAAAGAGGGAATGACACTTAGGAGAAAAAAAATCAGTAAATGTTATGTGCTGTTGACTCTGACTCAGCAACCCCATGCCTGCCAGCTCTGAACCTGCTCTTTGCTGAGCACTCACTGTCTGACACAACTATACTCAACTTTCATTTTATACCCAACTCAGTGCTAACTTATTTAAGGTGCTGGGAGAGGAGAGCTAAGTGAGTAAGACAACTGTGGGTAGATATTTTCCATATCTTTGCCAAAGTTTAGAAAATATTCTACTCTTCAATTGTTTTTGACATATCCTATCTGATCATAATAAAGTCAATGTTGTCAGAGATGTTGTTAGAAGCTGTAAAATCAGTGTTTCTTATTAAGAATTTCAGAACCATAACCTTTACAAGCTTGTCACCACACTATGAAATTCCTGTCTGCTAATCTTGCCTGGGGAACTCTGGTAGCCTAGTGGTAAGAAGTTGTGTCACAATCTTGAAGGCACTTGGTTCAAATCTACCAGCTGTGTTGTGGGCTAGAGATGAGCAATCTCCTCCCTTGCCATTAACTGCCTTCAAAAACCTGCTGGAGAGTCAGTTATGGGTTAGTTACAATTCGATGGTACACACCATCAACCACCACCACCACCATCATCACCTTATTTTAGTTTTCACAAACGTGAAGGGAGGAGGAGTATCCTATTTGCCAATTAATCTTATCTATTACTTTCCAGTTATGACAAAGCTGTGGAAGAAGTTGTGCTGAGAGATGCTCCAGCTGTTTTTCATTAGGTATGTCACTTGGAGCTGTGGCTATTAGTCATAGCAACTGTATGAACGATGGAAACCACGCCCTCTTCTGCCACTGCCATAATCATCACCACACCTAAGCCCACTGTTAGAAAAACGAGGCCATTTTATTTTGTCTCTCACTGAACCTTTACCTGTCCTAGCATGATGCCTTTTTCCAAGGCCTGGCCCCTCCTGACAACATGTCCAAAGTATGCAGACATGAAATTTGACCATTTTTACCTGTAAGGAGCACCACAGTTACACCATCTCTAAGGCAGGTTTGTTTGTTCTTTTGGCAGTCCATGGTCCATTTCTCTTCACCAAACACATTGATTCTTATTCTGTCTTCCTTGATAATTATTCAACATTTAGATGCACAAGTTTGGGTGAAGGGCACCTTAGTCCTTAATCTGGTATTCTTTTTTAACACTTTAAAGAGGTGTTTAAATATTACATGCTGCCACTGTTGTAGAATGGGACTGTCCTTAGGGTTGGGGAGAGACTGAGTAAGATGGGTTCAATAATGTATACTGCACTGAAACAGAGGACGGAGAAAACTGTTTAAAAGAGATATATAACTAGGTATTTCTGTCATCACAGGAGTCTAGAGTGAGGGCTACATGGTGGAGGGGACCTGGGGGAG
>NW_006399911.1:926533-954737 GCF_000299155.1 Elephantulus edwardii | reverse complement strand
CCAAAATCTCTGTAAATGTTTATGAAAATTAATAAAATATAATTATAGAAAAAAAAAATGCAAAAAAAAAAAGAGGTGTTTAGATAGTAGATTTGTTCAATGCAGCTGTCTTTTGATTTCTTGGCTGCTGCTACTATAGGTGTTGACTATGAATCCAAGTAAGATGAAGTCATTGAGTCTCAATTCTTTCTCCATCCATCATGATGTTACCGATCTGTCCAGTATTAAGGACTTTTGTTTTCTTGATACTGAGATGCAATCCATATTGAAGGCAGTATTATTTAACCTTCTGTAGCAAATGCTTCAAGTATTCTTCATTTTCAGCAAGCAAGGCTGCATTATCTGTATAACGAAGGTTACTGATAAGTTTCCTCCAATTCTAATGCCACACAGAATCTAACTTCTTGAATCATTTGCTCAGCATATAGATTAAATATTGGTATTGGAGAACAACAGTATTGGCTATTCCATGGATTGCGAAAAGAACAAACAAGTGTGTCTTGAAGAAGTACAACCATTGTATTTCTCAGAGATAAGGACTGTGAAACTGTCTCACATACTTTGTTGTTGTTGGGTACTGTTGAGTTGGAACCAACTCAGAGGTGACCCTCCAGCAGGTTTTCGGAGGAAGTAAACTGCATGGGAGGAGACTGCCTATCTTTCTACTGTGGAACAGTTAGAGGATACGAATGCCTTAGGCATGGCAGTGTAGATTTAGGCATGTTAAACATGACAGGAGGGAAAAGTCCTTGGAAAATGCTATCATATGGGAAATGTGGAGGGTCAGAGAAAGAAGAGAAGCCCTTCAACAAGATAGACTGACTGTAACAACGGGCATATCAAGAGATATTGAGGATGGGGCAATACTCAGTTCTGTTGTTCTCAGGGTCACTATGAATAAGTTGAATCAACAGCACTGGGCAACAAGTTCTTAAAGCAGCATTTTTGGATTCTTTTAACACTTTAAGGAGGATCTTTGCAGCAGAGATTTGCTCAATAGTTTGATTTTTTTTTGACTGCTGCTTCTATTAGTATTGTTTGTGGATTCAAGTAAAGCGAAATTCTTGACAACTTCCCTAATTGCCCCATTTATCGTAATAGCATTGTTTATCTGGTGACTGTGAGGGTTCCTGTTTCCATCATACTGAGGTGAATCCATACTTAAGACTGTCTTCGCTGATTCTGATCACTAAGTGCTTCAAATACTCTTCATTTTTAGTGAGCAAGGTGTGTCACCTGAATAGTGCAAGTTGTTTAAGGTCTGGAAAAATCGTATGGAGTAGTTTTACTGTTCTAAAGGGTTGAGTATACAGCATTATTTACTGCATGCTCACCCAAGAGAGAAACCCATATCTGCATACTGGCAACAGAATTCAGAATGTCCTTGTTTTACCTTGCTTTCTGAGCTTTTTGCTTGTGCTGTTGATGAATAAAGAATGAAGCAGTTATTACTACAAAAGATAATTTCCTTCTCCATTCTGCTGGAGCTCTCTCGGGAATCCTAAAAAAAATAAATAAATAAAAAATAAAATCAAAGAAAAAGGTTTGGGAATGTCAACAAGCAGAATTTAGTAAATTAAAAAAAAATCTCTATCTACTGTTAGTTTTAGGCTATTTAAAATAGTTATTAACTTTAAAAAGGAAAAGGAACAAAAGATCCAATATTCAGTAAATAATTTAGAGAAATAAATAAAAAAACACAAAAAAACAAATATCAAACTAAAAGACCCAACAACTCTCTGTCATATTAAATTCTATTTTTAAAAAAATAGGTCATCATTTTAATACTCAATGTCACAATATGCTGTAGTTATTTAATTTTAAGTCCATACAAGTGAAATGCATACTGTTATGATTATACTGTAGTACTTTAGCATAAATGGACACTTAAAAAAAAAAGATGTAGAAGTAAATCCCATAAAGATTATTTTTAAAGGTAGAGGACAGAATTTATCTTCCATTTCCAGAAGATTAAAGTACCTTGCTCACAAACATTAGATCTTTGAAAGATTTCCGCACACCACTACCCAAAATCACCACTTTACAGTGACAACACCACTGGGGTCTGAGTGCTGAGCCTTCTGCAATACCATGATTAGAATCCTTATATCCAGCAAGACCTGAAAGAGAGACACTTGTTACTAATGAAAACTGAGTGATAAAACAAAACAGCATACTGTGAAAGATTATGCTTTTACACACTTATTACAACATGGTTCAGTAAATTATTCTTTATTTAATTAATAGAAATTTTAGGTACTCAATATCTATAAGGCAACTATTATGTGCAGGAGACAATGGGATACAAATAAAGAAAACACACTTATTCTTGAACAGCTAGGACAATAGTGTTAAAACTCAAATCACCAAGATTTGCTTTCAGCCTAATGGTTAACGGGGGGGAGAGCTGCTGAAGGTAATACAAAAGAGTTTAATGAAGGAGGAGGAGGTAGGTAGACAAGAGCAAAAATAACAATCTTTAAAGCATGACTTAAGAGTATCAAAGAACTTATATCCAAAGCCAATATGTAAAAGTTAATAAAGTTGAAAATTTAAATGTTGGGCATGCTCAGAGAACACAGCATGCTTCACTGAAGTTATATAACTGTCACAGGGTATGAAAGCAGAAAAGGGAAAGAAAGGCCATTAGAAAATGTTCACATCAAAAGCAGAGGCTAGAAGTTCAATAATGCAACACAATCTACTTCCAAAGAAAGTGCCAGAGAGAAGTAGAAAGCTGCTAGACTCCGGTTGAAAGGCAAGGATGGTCACAGCTGTCATAGAAAATGCCGAGTGAGGAGCTGGGGAGGAGCTGCAGGGAATGCCTATGGCTTCTTTGCTGAGCTTTACAAGGAAACAGGAGGGAAAGTTGTGTTAGAAGTGGTCTGAGAAAGTCTTCACATGTGTAAAGAAAAAAAGACTACAAGTGAAGTATCCCACCTTGCCTAAGCTACATGAAGCAAGCAGAAAGTGAGATGGGAGGTTTGGGGAAACAAGAAAGAACAAAAGTCACTTTAAGGTTAAGAAAGTCACAGGCTTTAAACAGTGTTATGCAAATTGTTGGCAATCCAGACTGGTTGACAGCATGAAATATAAGTTGTTGTGTGCTGCTGAGTCAGAACTCATCCATAGCTGAGTTTTATGAAAACCCCCAGTAGATTTTCAGAGGCAGTCAAAGTCACACAGGTTTATGCCCCAACACAGAATACCCACATAAGGTTAATTTATCAGGGGTCACTCATCAATACGTGACCTGTTTTTTGGATAAAAATTAAATGAAAATTAAAAAAAAAAACAAACAAACTAAGCTTATTTTGAAACAAGAGTGTATTGAATAAAACATAAACTGGCTCACCATTGCTTGCAGGAGAAAATGGTACATTTGGCTGCTTATGCTGGAAGGAGTTTGCCAGCCTGGGAGGGTTCGTAGATACTGGTGGAGGTCCACGAAGAAGTAAGTGCTGCCGACACTCCAAACCTGGGTTTACTCTGTGGCTACTAACTAAGCCCATGGAGGGAACATCTGGAGCATTACTGACCTCATAACTGTTAGGAATTCGGACGTGAAGAAGATCGGAAAACGCAGCTACAACACTGCTAATGTTCTAAAACAAAATGAAAACGTGTGTGTCACACACATGTGGGTAGAGATCAATTTAAGAGAAGTACTTTGGGATAAATGACATTTATACCATATACACAACCCAACAACTACTACTTAGACTTAAAAGGGTTTTAGGAAATGTAATTTTGTTTGAATGAAAACAAAGCTTTCACAAACAGGCATCATTACAGCGGGACTCAACTAACATTAAATATTTATGATAGAATGAACATATTTTGGTTTTTGCATTTTTTTATTTTTTTTTTTGTTTTTGCATTTGAATACTTTAGTTCTCTTATTATTTGCCAAGTGTAAATGACATGATCAGAAGGGGTAAATGAAGCTTTGCCAGCTTTTATAATTGGTCAGAAAGCTTGTATCAAGTAAGTGGCTTCCATCACTGCAGACAAAGGTCTTAAATAGTCCACAAAGGCTCAAGTTCTATGCTGTTGCTGTGATAAGGAGACGGCTAAAATGTCACCTCACTCGCACTTAGTTGGTTCACTAAGAAAAAATGCCTTTACAGGATTAAGAATTTTAAAACGAAACCATACTACATCAATCAGATGGAGCTGCTACCTAAGGACAGCTCTTGGTTCTCTAAAATTTTATTGTTGATAAAGTTCCTTTGTTTAGTTTTTACAATTTTAAGAGTTAAAGAAAGGTTTCTTTCTGGATAGCTTTCTAAAATATACTTCTTTTTATCTAATAATTAGAATGCTAACTCATTTTTAGAATGCTAACTCATTTTATCCTTTCTGCTTTGACACTGCCTGATAAAGTTTTCTAGTATTCAAAAGAAGATGAGGTGTTTGAAGTAACTATTGATCCCAACTCTAACTCTGATTTTTCATCCTAATGATCCTACCCTACATGTTTCATTACAAGGCATAGGATACAGCTTTAAAAATAGACATACGAACAGTCTTAAAACCCAAGGTGAGAAGAAAAAAAAATCACCATCAATGAAACCACCTAAGAGAAATCAGAAAACAAACTTTCATAAACATTGAAGCTATTTTAAAATATCATTTTATCACCATCAGAATATTTTTTTTAAATAGGCATACGAGCTGTAAAGTTAAAAAAAAAATCACTTCATCTTTTACCTCAGCAGCTGTAGGATGCAGGGTAATTGCTACAGATATAAGACTTGATCTAGGTCCATTTGGGGATGTACCAAAAGGTGATGTGAAAAATAAAGCTCCTGGCTCCATTTTGATGTCATTTCTCCTAGATTCCAAATCTAAAAACAAAACAAAAAAACACAACAGAACATGGAAAATGAGTGTTAATGGCTTGTCTAAATGAAGGTATTTCCTTTAATAAATCAACACATTGTACAGAAAAATAATACAAGTAAGTGATAGTCTTACTTTTCCCAGTATTGCTAGGAAGAATTGGAATGATTGGGGAGGGCACAGGTTCTGGAGGCTCCTCTTTGACTAATGATAAATCCGGGTATCGACTCACTGCCATGCCGACCACACTTTCAGGAGAGGATGAGGGAACAAAGCTGTCAGGTGTGTCCCGATCACCACAGTGGTCCTGGATCCTGCAAGGCGAGTAAGTCCAAACACGTCAACATGTGCTAATCTGGGGCCTTCTTTAATCCACCAGACAGGAGCCACAGGTATGGCTGTAACGTTACTTTGGGAAATAGCAATGACATTAACACATTGCTGCAAATGATGGTTAAAAAAAAAAGTGTTTCTAAGCACAGTCGTCAACTAAAAGTGTGTGGCAATGTGTTAACTGTATTAGTCTCTTCAGGGTGAAATGGAGAACCCTTTGGAAAAACCAGAACTACATTTATCGATAATGTAATTTAAAGGTTTCCTTATGACTAAAGCATCAGTATAAAAATTAAAGTTCTGTCTGAGAGGGATGATAGGATGTAACATAACACAGGAAACATCTTTGCAAAACTACAAATCACTAGGACCATGGGAACCTTCCCATGCTTTGAAAAAGGAAAAATGAGTCCAAGCACCCAAGAGCTGTGCATGCAGAGAGCTTATGCTAACAGTCAGCAATAGCTGGAAGCACAGCTAGCTTTTGGAAGGTGTTTATAAAGGCAACAAAGGAGAAAACTTGGTTATGATGTCACTGATTTTCCTTAATTGATAAACATAAAAAAGTAAAAAAGGAGATGTGGTGGCTCCTTTCTGTCTTGTCCAGGAGGGTAAGCTTTATCAAAAGCAATTGGGATTTGGGTCAGGAGTATGCTCTCAGATTAGTTTGTACAATAGCCTCATGTCTGATCTTTAACTTTCACACTTCAGAGGAGTGTATGTTGTGTAGAAAAGAAAATTTGAGAAGCAACACTATTAAGAAATCCTAGCAAGTCCTCCAGACACAGCTCCTGGGAAATCTAGAAGCAAGCAGACAATTGCCCAGTTCAGCTACCATGCAGTTCTTGTGGCTGCTGCTCATGCCTGCTGAAAGACAGCAATGCTCCCTATTTGCAGAATAGTCTTTAAATTCTCTTCTACAATAGCATGTCTTGATGACTGGGACTTCAGCTGCAGCACTGTAGGTATTTACAAACAGTAAGCCAAGCGTGCCCTATTAATATTAATAGCTTATGCAGGACACTGATATCGGAAATACTTTACATGGAGATTTGTAATTGCCTTTTTGTCTCTTTGATGATGATCATCATCATCATTAGTCACCTAGGCCATGGTCTTCACAATTATGTGCTATGCATCAGAAAGTTGGACAATGACTAAGGATGGAAGAAGAACTGATGCCTTTTTTTTTGGGCCAGAAATACCCAATATGATTTTAATAACAGGGTAGGATCTGGAGTTAGTTCTTGTAATCACAGCTGGCTCTTTAGCCTCGGACACGCTCAAACTTCCGGCCCTTGGGGCAGAAGATGTAGGGTTTGGTGAGGCTGTGTGGGGTGCCCGGCGCCTTGCAAAAATGCCTGTACACCTCTTGGCCCCTGCCCGGCCCTGACAGCAGCCTGGTGCCATAGCCCTTGGTCGAGTCCAGGGACAGCTGGTCAAAGGTGAGGATCTTGCTTCCAGCCTTGAGGATACGGCTCCAGGCACAGCTGCTCATGTGCCGAGCACACACCTTCAGCTGGGGCACCGCCTGAACATGCACTTCATCTGTTATGATCCCAACCACAACAGCTGTGTTGTTTTCTCAGCCAGGAAACTTCATCTCTTGGATCATCCGAGAAAGGGACAGCGGTGGCCGGTTGGTATAGCTCATGAACAGTCTCTTCAGCACAACCTGGCTGATGGTGGAGTTGGTCCGTCTGGCCCAGAACCTGGAGAGCTTGACCAACAAGCGAGATAGATGTCCTGGCTCTTGGGCTCCCTGTACCGGACCTTTCTGTCCTTGTTGTGGTGGATATCAACTCCCATGATGGCACCTCCTGCTCATCCACGTCCAGAAAGAAGGAACAAGGCCGGCATGGGCGGGGAGTGCTTCCTGTTAGTGGCCAAGAATCGAGGCCTTTGAGTTGTGGTGTTGGAGATTGAATATACCATCGACTTCAAGGAGAACAAACAGGTTCATCCTGGTTGGGGTTTTTTTTTTTAAGATTAATAAAAAAATAAAACAAAAATCCCCAGGCTGCTCCTTGGAGGCAAGCATTCTGAAGCTCCGTCTGATACACACTGGGCATGTTGCAAGGGTGAAGGGACAGAGCAGGCAAGGAAGACCCTTGATGAGATGGATTAACTCAGTGACTGGGGGTAAAGGGGATGGCCATGTCGGAGACAGTAAGGTTGGCTCAGGACAGAGCAGGATTCAGAGCTGCTGTACATAGGGTCGCTACGAATTGCAGGTGACTTGATGGCACATAAGAACAGCAACAACAACAAAATCAAATGACTGTGCAATGCAAGAATATACAGCAAGAATATTTTATAAACTTTACTTCTAAATATAATTACACATTAGATTTTACTCCTCAAATGTTTTTTTATGCTATTCACATTATGTTAACTATGTACATAATTAACAAGATTTAAAAAAAAAATAAGGAAGGACAACATTTCACCTTAATTCTTCCTGATTATTATGAGGTGGTGTTGGAAGTGAAGCTGGGACATCAACTGTCTTTGGGCCTTGAGCAATTGCTCTAGCTAACAAGTCATCCTGCGGTCTAAATGGCAGCTGAAAGGGCTTAGGTCCTAGAGTTTTGGTAACTGGAAAAGACACAAAAAACACACATACATTTAGTTATCAGTGACTTATGGGCTGCATCTTATAATTCTACAACCAGCTGACCAGACATAGCCAACAAAGGTACGATCCTCCCACAATACACAGAGACAGCAGTCATACCTTCATGGCTCACTAACACGCCAGCTTTCCCAGCAAGCTCTTCAGTTGTTGCAAACCCATTTGCCATCTTCTGACACGTCACAGGAGGTGGTGTAGGAGGAAGAGAGGCAGGGGGTGTTGGAGGATTACTTAAATTATTCTGCTGCAGGAGACCAAAAAATTTCAAATTATATGCTACTGAACAAATATGAAAAGACCTTGCTAAAACTTAGTTCTGTGAATTTTTAGCACACGGAGGCAAGGCAACAGAAATGTAATCAAGATGCATCTTCTTTCCTAAATACACTCAAAGAAGAAAAACATACATACAAGGCCAAGAAATTGTTTATTAGAACAAATACTCATGATTTTGTGGACATTAAACAAATGGTACTGAATTATTTACTTTCCCAGCTTAAGTGTTAAGTTTTGAAACTAAAAAATAAATTTCAATTATACCTGATACTACCTTCTATAACTCTTTTAACTCTCATTATTACACTCAGGGGAAAATAATGTTGAAATTCAATTAAACAAGTATATAAAGTTCTTTAAAAATATCTTTACTGGACTTTTTAAAAATTTTGTGTGTGTGTGTGTGTGTGTGTGTGTACCGTCAAATCAGATCTGACTGGTACAGGAGGAGACTGTCCCTCCTTCTCCATTTGGTGGATTTGAACCATGTTCCTCTGGGAATGCAGAGCAGTTTCCTGCCACTAGGCCATCAGAGTTCTCTTTACTGATTGTTATTTAAGGGCCAAGTGTCATTAAAGATCAACCAACAGATAAAAATGCAAGCATCTGGGGCCCCAAACCTATAAATTGCAAATCCCATTGCAGATACTGGAATCTGGATTATTCAGTATCTCTGAGAAAAGGACAGACAGTAATCAAAATAGAATGACCTAATAATTAAAAGGGCAATTCTGTTTTTCCAGTGTTAAGGAGTTGCATTGCCTACTCAAAGGCACACAGTTCAAAGCCACCAGTTGCTCTGTGGGAGAAAGATGGGCAATCTCCCGTGTGATTTACTACTGGCTCTGAGAGCCTGCTGGAGAGTGAGTTATGGGCTGGTTTTGACTCAATGGTACATAACAACAATCACTAAAAAAAGAACTCTGGCAGTCTTGTGATAAGGAGATGTACTGCCAACCCAAAGGTTCAAATCCACCAGCAGTTCCTTGAAAAGAAAGATGGGCCATCTACTTTCATGGGATTTACAGTCTTGAGAATCTGTGGATGGTCAGTTATGAGTCGGATCTGACTCAATGGCACAGAACAACAATAACAAAAAAACCATTAAAAATCATAATTCCTTCTCAACTATCTCTCCTTGCTTAATATTTATTACCAACTTGTCATTTATCGACTGGTCTCTCAGTGAGGAAATCTATAAAGAACCCTATGCAAATAAAGGGCAGAGTGAAATTACAAATCTTGTGAAGACATAAGATTGTATGAAGACAATGAAATGATGCTAGAAACAGTCTGTATCACCAAAAAGGGGCACTGCAGGAGTCAGACCAAGTTCTGACTGATGAGAAAAGCTGACAAGCAAAACAAAGGAGATGTCGAGAGAGAACAACCATAACTACAGAGGAAGAGACCTCAGGGAAACAGATGATACTTGTCAAGTATTTTTTCAATATTAGTATTTTTCATGTTATCTTAGACACAAAGTCCAGAATGTTGCATGATGTTCTAAAAAACTTTGTTAGAAAAACAGTAACAAAAGATAAACTTGATTTCATTTGGTATTATTGCAATTTGGGGAGAAAGGTGGGCAATCTCCTCCGGTGGGATTTACAGGCTCTGGAAACTGGCTGGAAGGTCAGCTATGTGTTGGTTCCAAACTGATGGCAATGAGTCTGAGGGTTTTTTAATCCCATTGTTGCAGCAAAAATCAGTTTATTGTGTTAATATGTGTCGCCAAGTTGGATCAGACACATAGTGACAATTCTAATTAAAATTAAATAGATGAAGTAGTTCTCAAATTTTAAATTTAATTTTTCAAAGTAAAATTCTAACTGTATTTGTTATAAATTTAGTTCATTTTAAGAGTTTACAAGGGTAATAAGGAAATACATATTGCTTCTACTATGTAAATACATAATGGATTTCCCCCCCCAACTTGTATTCTTTCTTATAAAAATTTCGAGTGTTCATGTTAGAACTTCAGTTCAACAAAAGGTTAAAATTTTATTGGGTAAAAAGTGTTCTAATAAATAAAATTTAGAAGATTAGATGTAAATTAGATGCAAACACAAGATAAGTTCTATCAATTTTGATATGTTATCCAAAGTTGAAGAAAGTAACATCTTGGCAAAGAAACATACCTTGCATATCAACTGAGAATAGTAATCCGAAACCCCTTCAAGGGTAGCACTGCCAAAAGTTCCTAGAAGTCGATTCCCACTATTAAATTGGCCACTGCCATAAGGAAGAAAGTGTGCAAAGTTCACTCCAATGATTGGTTCCATTAGAGGGAGCAGAGAGAGCTGCTATTAAAAAACACATTTAAGAGTAATGTACATGATAAACAAACAAAGCTGTTTTTCTCAACTTTTCTAAGACCCAAGGTCACTTAAATTAAAAAGGCTTGAGAAAAGTGAGACTTTGTAAAATATAACTATGAAAATGCGGAAATGAGTGACAGAGACATTCCTTCCTTATCTTTGCTCTTCAATAATTGGGGCACTAATTGAGGTCAGGTACCACCATGACTGTTAATGGATGTCTCCCAGTTTCTTGTAACAACTACAGAGGTTTAAGAATAGAGTGTACAATAGGAGAGAGTCAAGCAACTGTAATTTTTTGGTTCCAGAGTCAAATGTAATAGGGGAAAGACTGTTTCTTGGCCAGATGCTGCTTCTTTTGAACATAAGTAAATCTTGACCAATCCATCCGTTAACTGTAATTTTTGAGTGCCCACAGAGTAAGATGTAATTCTGCTTAAAAAAGAGGAAAGCTACTTCATTCCTTTTTCGGATGTCTTTATCTCTGCAATTTTCTACTTTAGTTAGGAAACAACACATTAAAAAATTCAGTTTAAGTGAGATGAAAAAGCATTTGCTCTTCTCTCACTTCATTGAATTTTTAGAAGAGCTGGTACAAATTACTTACCTGTTTTAAGTTGGTGAATGTATCGGTGTTTGAGTACATAGCTTGCTTCTCTTCTTCATCCTTTTTCCTTTTCTTTGAGCGAGGTGCAGCTTTCTCTCCAGTCCTTTGAGCCCGTTTGCTTCGCTGTTTCTTGATTTCGTTTCCTCCATCTGATTTTGGCAACTGGTTGTTGCCACATCCAAAACCACCTTGCATTTGAGCCCCTAAAGTTTGCTAATGTAATTGGAAAGGTTGGAGAAAAAAAAAAGTAAACTTTCCACATTTAATATTTAATTCATGCTATTCAAGTTCCACCCTACAACTCATATTCTTTTTTTTTTTAATTTTTAAAATTTATTTATTTATTTAATGTGTGTACCGTCAAATTGGATCTGACCGGTACAGGAGGCGATTGTTCCTCCCTCTTCAGCAGAGCATCTGGTGGATTTGAACTGCGCACCTCTGGGATTGCAGTACAGTTTCCTGCCACTAGGCCACCAGAGCTCGCCTCAACTCATATTCTTAACACAGGGACAAGAAGGCAATAGAGGGCAGACAGTGGAATCAAATGATCTAACTTTTTCCAAAATACATCCCATTTTTCACAAATATTATTGTCAAGCAGAGAAGTCAGCAGGTGGCAGGCTTGAGGAAGAACTCCTAAGGAAGGTTGGTTTTCCTTTTAGATGCAGTACTGCTCTTCAGGCATGATCCTACTGGCACCAGGACTCCTCACAGGTAGCTCTGAGATGATTGTAGTTCCGCTTAGGAATTGGTGACATACAAAGTAGGCTGACACAATTTACAGGCTCCTAAAGACAGGGAGCTCAGGTGGTATAGTCCATAGGATGTTGCGCTGAGCATCCTAAGGCATTCTGTGGGTTCAAAACCAG
Source organism: Elephantulus edwardii (assembly GCF_000299155.1). Lineage (NCBI taxonomy): Eukaryota > Metazoa > Chordata > Mammalia > Macroscelidea > Macroscelididae > Elephantulus > Elephantulus edwardii. The sequence goes on along the minus strand of NW_006399911.1, from coordinate 942,848 downwards.
GAGAAAGATGGGCAGTCCCCTTCTGTGTGATTTATATATATCTTATATAAATCTATCTATCTATCTATCATCTATCTACTTACTCAGCTATCAGTGTGTTTCGACTAGATGGCAATGGGAGACAGTATGAGAAAAAGACTGAAAACCTATATACTTCTTAGTTGACAGGAATAGGTATTCCCAGAGAGATTAAAGAAATAAAACATCATTTAAATTAACTCAAAACCCTGTCACAGATGGGGAAAATAATGCCATACTTAATGGGGGTACCAACAGAAGCACTCGATTGAGACAAAAGGCTGGCATTTTGAATCAATCAGTTACCAAGAAAAAGTCTGCTGATTTGCTTTCAAAAGGTTACAGGCTTAAAACCACTATGAGGCAGTTTCACTCTGCACGTGGGCCACTGTGAGGTAGAATCAATGTGATGACAACGAGCACCTGCTGAAATTAAAGCCTAGGAGAAAACAGCCCAGACAGCAGCAAATAAGACTTTTTATATTTGGCTTTACTTTACGGTCAAAAAGCAAAATTAAGCTAGCCCTTGGTTTATTAAGATAGTTTTAAAAAATACTCTCAGGATAAAGGACATTTTTAAAAAATGGTTTCATTATTTTTAAAATTTTATAGCAGTATTTTGTTATAGATTATTTGGTGTAACTAGTTATAATGTATTGAAGTTTTAAAGTTTTGAAAATTCCAGTTTCCAATGATATTCTACATGGCTCAGAGCAAATTATATGGATAGCAAATTATTCCTGTAAACAGCCAGATGGTAAATATTTTAAGCTGTGCTGACCATAGAGCCTCTGTTGCTTTGTTCTACAAAATCTGTCACAATTTATAATGAAAATGATAAATGGATAAGTACGGTTGTATTTTAAGAACAAAATTTTTATTTACAGACACAAACTCAAATTTCATATAACTGACACATCATAAAAATAAGACCCTTTAGATTGTCTCTGAACCATTTAAAACCTTAAATTTTTTTTTTTTTTTTAGTTCATACAAAGATGTGGGCGAGGTAGAAGCAGGCTCAGACTGTTGAGGACCCTGGGCCAGATCAGAAGTTCTCAAAGTGTGCTTTCTGAAGTAGCAGCAATAGCAGCTACACACATGCAGCGGCCTGTCCTAAACTTAATGAATCTAGGGGTGAGCCTATCAATCACCTTCACGTGATTCTGATGTGCCACAGTTTTAAGAACTTTAGGAGTAGAGTGGCACTTTTCTGAGGTGGGCAGGCACACTAAGAGCTCACGCACGTTTGAAAAACTCCAAGTAGGACTGCACAATTTTAAGTCTAAGGTTATCTGTTTGTCTTACTGGTTGATGTGTGCATTCGAGTCAGAAGCCACTCACAGTTGACCTCCAGAAGGTTTTCAGAGATAATAATTTACAAGGAAAGACAATGTCCACCCTTCTCCCATGGAGCAACTGTTAGATTTGAACCACATGCCTTGGTGGCTGCAAAGCAGTTTCTTACCACAAGGCCACCAGATGAAAGTTCATAGGGTTGCTTGCTGTGAGTTGTACTCAACAGCACCTAACAAGTACAAGAAAGGCATTTTAAGTGCTTTGCAGACATTATCGCTAATCTTAACAATTGCTAACTGCCGCTGAGTTGAGTAAGACTCATAGCAACTCTATAAACAAAAGACCTAATACCTTTCCATAACTATCGTCATTTCTCCAAGTTCATAGAGTCCATAGGCATGTGGTTTAGGAAGTGGATGCCACTTCTGCTTCCAAACCTGTTTTACAACTGGGAGCTCCACCAAACACTGTCTTCATTGGGAAACCATTATGGTATTTGATTCCCCAATGGTAAAAGGTTCAGCATCACAGCAACCCAGGTTACTTCATACTACGCATTGACAAAGAGTCATGTACAAAGTGGAAGAGTGTTCCTCCAGATACAACGGCACTAGTTTCATTTAGTAGTGGTTAGGTGTCATCAAGTCAAATACGACTGAAAAGTAAGTTTTTCACAAAAGACGTGAACTCTGTTCTAGAACATAATTTCTGTACAGAACTCTGTTCTATAACTAACATCATTTCTGTACATTTATAGAGTTTAGAGAGTCTGTTAAGTTTCCAGAGGCATCTAGTTTAGGATGTGGATGCTACTCCTGCTTCCCAGCATAAATCAATCTGGAAGCTCATCCAAACATATACATAATGGGTAACCATTATGGTATTTGAAAAGACTATGAACAATGTGTTCATATTGCATCACAGCAATACCAAGTTGTTCAGTTCAGCAAACAGACAAAAGATTGCTGTGTCATTCAAGGAATACTCATTCAAAAATTAATAAATTTGGCCCCGGCCTGCAGTCTCATCCCCTCCCCCTGCGGGGTTTTAAAGCCAATGCCTTTGAGCCGACTTCCAGCCCAGGCAAAGGCTCAAGCACACCTGCTCTTAGAGGGAGAAGAGCAGTAACACACTTAAACATGACCCCCAAAACCTCCCTTTACTTGCCCACAAGGACCACAGTCCAAAAGCAGCAAAAAGCCACAACTCCCAGAGTGGAGTCTCCAGGCCTCTGCAACAATTACCACAAGGGGAAAAATAGTAACTATTTCAAAGAATACATTAAGATACAGAAAACATGAAAGATTAAAAATGATCTGTAATCTGTTAAGAGTTGAAAACAAGTATAACTTATCTGATTTCAAAGTATGCCTACATATGTTTAAAAAAAATACAATGGGTCACTTTTTGAATTATTTTATTTCTAGGGATGCTTTGAAAAGCTCCCAACCCATTAAATATTCTCAAGTAGCCTAATTTTAATGGCTACAAAGTATCTCATAATATATGTATGCAGTGGATTTAGGTTGTTCTCTCCAACTCCCACCTCACTGGCAAGGAAAAACCATGAGCTTCCTTGAACTCATTAGACGAAATTATCGGTAAAATGGGTAAGTTAAAAAAAACAACAAACCTTCAGAAAAACAACAAGCATTCTGTTTCTTTTATACTTTGTACATTTTAATTTTTTTGCATTTAAAGGAAAAGGTTCTCATGTATGTGATAGTTGAGATCTTTTTTTGATAGAACGTTACTTTTTTCTTTGTTGAACATACTAGGCATATTTTAAACCATTTAATCTCTACAATCATCTTGTGAACTAGGGTCTATTAATAATTCTATTTCACAGAAGCAGCAGCTGTGGTCCAACGAGGCTGACCTGTTCACAGTGCTTTATGTAGAAGAGCCAGAATTAAGTGCAGTTAAGGAGACTCCTGGCTTTGCACTATCACCTGCCACAAAGGCTGTCTAATCTCTCAGGGTTTGTAAATCGTCTCCAACTAGACAGGTCTTCTTTTGCTCAAATCTATTTTATAAATGAGAAGAGATTTAGCAAGGAGAACAAGTGATCTGTCCAAGTACAGCCATAACATTTTTGCTGTAACTGCAACTAGAAAGGAAGTTATTTTACCCCTTAGAATGAGACAATAATTGCACCTTCCATATGAATCATATAGTTCAATTTCCTGGTTTTGCTCAGCGGAAAACTGAGTAAGCAGAGGGAAAGGACAGCTGAATTGAGACAGCAGCAACAGAATATCATGAAGACCCATCAACCTGCAATATGTGGACAACACAACCTGGATTGTTGAAAATGAAGGGGATGTGAAACACTTACTGATGAAGATCAAAGAGTATAGTCCTCTGTAAAGATTACTTTACAACATAAAGAAGAAAAAAAATCCTCACAACTGGACAAGAAACAACATGATAAAGGGAGAAACCACCCAAGTTGTTAAAAGATTTCATTTTACTTGGATCCATGATCAACATCCGTGGAAACAGCAAGTTAAGCATCGGGTTGGGTAAACTCGCTGTGAAAGACCTCTTACATGGGGAAGACTAAAATGTTACTGAGTACTAAGGTGACAGCTGACTCTAGCCATTGTCTTTTCAACCACCTCTTATGCATCTAAAAGCTGGTCAACAAATAAAGAAGAATGAAGAAATGTTACCTTTGAAGACAAGACACTGGGGAAGAACATGGAATATGCCATGGACTGCCAAAAAATTAAGTAGTAAACAGATCTGTCCTGTAAAACCGACAGCCAGAAAGCTCCTTGGAAGTGATAATGTCAGAGTTCACCTTACATACTTTGGACATGTTATTAGGAGGGGCCAATCCCTGGAGAGGAACATTACACCTGGTAAAGTAAGGTCAGTTAAAGAAAGAGGACTCCCAATGAGATGGACTGATACAGTGGCTGCCAAGAATGGGTCCAAACAGAGCATGTGCACAGGGTCACTACGAACCAAAACCCATTCAATGACACTTCATAATCAGAACAGAATAACATCTGAAATCCAGGTAAAGAGTCAGACCTCTGTTAAACGCCCCCATCCCTTGCTGCCCCCAAGATGGATATAAGAGTATCTATCAGTGAGTACAAACATTTACACATGTGAAACTGACTTCATGTCTTTTTCTTCCATAACATCCTGTATTTTATAACCAAAATTGTTGAGTCAAAACTTAATCACAGCAGATCCTTCCCTAGCAGGTTCATGGAGGCTACATATTGCATGTAAACGATTGTCCATCTTTTTCCCCCTCGGAGGTGCTGGTGGATTTGAATCCCCACAGAGGCAGTGCCTTTTGATAAGCAGCACAACTTCCTCCTGACTATGCCACCAGATCTCCCTATATAACCACTGTTGTTGCTATGTGCCGTCAAATCAGAACTGACCCACTGCTGACCCTCTAGTGGGTTTTCAGAGACAGTTTAATCGTACAGGAGGAGACTGCCCATTTTCTCCTGCAGAGCAGCTGGTAGATTTGAACCTCATGTCTTTGGAATGACCCAAGTGCTGAACACTTACTATCTGCAAAGTACTATATGAGGTTCTGAGATATAAAGTCACTCAAGATGCAGCCTGGGCCTTTCCAGGAGCTAATTATTGTTAAATGACACTGTGGAGTCACTTGGTGGTCCCAACTGTTAAGCACTCAATTACTAGCTGGTACCTTGGAAGAGAGACCAGCATTGCTTTCCAAAAGGCCATGGCTTTGAAAACCCAACTGAGGTCACCTATGTACACATGAGGTCACTAGGACTTGATGGCAATTAATAACAACAACTGTACTACAGAAGCAGCTCTGTGAGCATACAGAAAGGGCATCGACACGCTGAAGACTGGCTGAATGAAAAAAAGAATCTTGGAAAAGAGAACTGTAGAACATATGCCTACTTACTGGTACATGTGACTGAAAAAGCTTAACCACTTTTATAAAATTTACAACCATACTCGAGGAGATGGTCAAACACAGGAATAAGAAAACAAGAGCAAATCTTATTTGAATAACGGTCCCATTTTTATTCAATTAAAAATGAAAATGATAAAATAATCTCACTTAAGAAGCACTACAGCTTTTGAAAAAGAGGGACTATATCACAACAAATAGCTAACAATACATTAACTCTCATGACCTAGAAACTTCTGTTTGGGAAGTCTCTCAAGGAAGTTAATGAAAATGGAGGTGAGGGTATAAAAGTCCATTTATAATTAAGTTATTATAAAGAGCAAAACTCTTGAGTTTAACAACTTAAAGCTCAAGCAAACTATACTTTTATTACATTCTATAGCCACAGCTTGTTCAGCTCTATAATCAACACTCTTAGCACCAGCAGTGAGGAAATCAAAAGAATAATTGCATGAGGTAAATCTGCAGTCAGGGACCTTTCCAGAATACTGAGAAGTAACGATGTCAGTCTAGAGACTAAGATGTGCCTGATTCAGGCAATGGTCTTTGCAATTACTTGCTATATATCAGATAGCTGGATAATGACTAAGTATGACAAAAGAAGAATTGATGCCTTGAGTTATGGTGCTGGAGAAGTACTGAATATACCACTGGACCATCAAGATAACAAACAGGTCTTTCTGGGAGAAGGTGAAACCAAGTTTCTCTTTAAGGGCTAGGATTTTGAAGCTCCGTCTCATATACTTTGGGCATGTGGGTCAGGAGAGACCAGTCCTTAGAGAAGGTCATCATGCTTGGAAGGGTGGAGGGACAGTGCAGGAGAGGAAGATGCCAGATGGGATGTATTGATACAGTAACTGGAGTAACAGAAGTAAGTATGTTGGAAACCAGTGAGGTTGGCTCAGGACAAGGCAGTCTTCAGAGCTGTTGTACACAGGGTTACTATGGGTCACAGATGACTTGATGGCAAAAAAGAACATAGCCACAAAACTTATTGAGACACTATTATATGGAAAAAAGATATAAAACTTGGAAAATAGAGAGACAGTTAAAGAGAGGAAGAACCTCAACAAAATGAACCATGGGTTCAAGCATGATAAAGATCATGAGGTGGTACAGAATGGGGCAAGGTTCAGACTGGATGTTCAGGGAGCAGCTTTAAGTTTAGTTGACTGGAAGGCAGTTAAAAACGAAAACGAAAACATAGAAAATCACAGAGGAAATAGTATCCACATATAAGATTATGGTTGTATTACATTCAAAATTAAAACATTATAACACAACAGGTTCTTAATCTGGGCAATCTTTGAGAACTCTTTAGAGTATCAAAAAAGTTGTTTTATTAGTTCTGTATTTCAAACACCTTACTGGAAAGTACTCTTATTCATACAATAAAGGTATTTGCATTGATTAGATCAGTAATAATCAGTCTGTAGACTTACTGAATGTAACTAAAAACACATGGACTTCATGGAGGTAGGAACAAAGAAACAACAAACCCCAGTCCATTAGAGTAAAAAGGATGCAAGACAGAGTATAAAAAATAATTGTTGACACTCTAATCTGCTGTAACTATAATCTAAAACAAAACAGAACAAAAGTTACCACTTATGATTCAAACTTACCAATCCTTCAGGTGGGTTCTGGTTCTCAACTGTTTTGTTATCCTTTGCACAGTCATCTTCTGAACAAAAATTGCCTTCAGGGTTTTGATTTAGAAGGGATGCTGACTTTTTGTTTTTCAACAAATGTTTCAGAAGTTCATTTCCTGTATCTTTGGCAGCAGGGCCTCCAACGGGATGAGGTGGGCTCTGGGCTGCAGAGACAGGATGAGCTATAGCTTTTTCTTCCTCCTTATTGCTGGTTTGTTCTTCCAATTGAGGTTCATCTTGGCCAGGGCACTGCTCTGTTTCAGTCTGTTCCAGTTTTACCTCTTCAGTTTTACTACTGGTTTCAGGGGGGAGCTTATCCATTTCTGGATTTGCATGAGTCTGCGAATTTAGAGCTCCCTGTGATGACTCATTAATGGGCAGTTTGTTTTCAGATTCTGTACATGGCTGGTCAGCTGCTGCATTAGAGGTGGGTGGGTCTGCAGGTTCCACTGCCTCCTGGTCAACTTGCTGAGGAAGCTCACTTGGTGTGTTCACTACAGGAGTGGAGGTAGTTTCTGAGATACCTGGAGTCAGCGGAGCAGTTACATCTGAATGGGGAGTTGATGGTGCTTTGGTGGATTCTGCATCATCATCCTTTTTCTTTTTCCTTGTTCGTTTCTTTTTCCCTTTTTCTTCTGGGATTATGTCAGAATACAACTGAATAAGGGACTGGTTTGATCCTGGGTAACTTTGTCCATGGGTTACAGCAGGGTCATGCACACTTGGAAGACCACTACTAGCTCCTGGAGAAGGTTCTGGTAATGCAGGTGGGAAAGGAGGTCTTATCTGGGACTGTTGGAAGCTGGTCCCAGAAAGACTTCCATGCATCTGCTTCACAGAATGGAAATTTGGATTTCCACCAGGAATGGATGGTGAATCAGGAACAAAGGCGGGAGGCCCTACCTGCCTTCGTTCATTTGTTTGCATGAAAGTATGGGTAGGGGGAGAAGTCACAGAACCTTGTTGCATATTCTGCTGTGGCAAAACCTGCCCCATTTGTTGCTGATGTTGTGGAGACTGCTGAAGGGATCTTGGAGGTTGCATAAAATCACAGGCTAAGTCAGAACTGTAGAATGGAATCTGGGACACAGATGATCTACCAAGTTCTGAGCCTATCATGCCATGTTGTTCCAGTTCCATTCTCTGTTGCAAAGTTCTTTGTCGATCTACTTCTTGCATGAGTTGGATTCGTTGTCTTTCCTGCTGTTCTCGCAAACGTTCTTTACGTTCTCGTTCTTGAAAACCTTCACTGAAGGGGTTATTGTCATCAAATTCTACCCGAGGTGGTGGTCCACTTTGTGGATTTGCATTTGACACTGTCCCTGGGGTTGGTGTGCAAGCTTTTATTGGTAACTGAGCAACTGGGGGTGGAATCCTAGGAGGGTTGAGGGATAAGTGAGTAGGAGCATTGGTGGGCTGCCATCCAGGTAAACTGGGCATTCTGGCAGGACTGGTGTGGCCAGGAAGGACTGCTGCATGCTGCGGGTGCTGTAGCTGTTGCGGCACCATGGGGAAGTTGGGCTGGCCCATGGACGGTGGAGCGGCTCCTGGAACAAGGGATGGCTGGGGCTGGACACCAGGCATCATGGAAGATGGGACCATTGCACACTGTTGCTGCTGCTGCTTTATTCGATAATCTTCAATTAGCTCTGCATGCTCTTTTTGTTGTTTACGAATCTGAAATAATAAAAGAAATAAATTACTTATGTACATACACTAGGGGAATCCACTCTTGCTTGTTGAACTGTATAGATATTAAATTAAAATACTGGCTAATGATAATGGAGGACTGGTACAGAAGACTATCTCCTGAAGAAAACATTTTATGCAGTCAAAGACAAAAATCACAAAAATTTGGACTGATAAATGTTATAAAATATTTCTATTTTTTAACAAGATTTTTCTAAAGTCATATTTATAGCTTCTTTATAAGTGAAACACTGACTCTAGAAACATTTTTCTGAGTAAAGAAAAAATTAGGAACATTTTCATTGAAGTTATAGACTACGTATCTAAGAGTAAGATAAAACAATAAAGAAAGCTACAAAATAAGCAACTGACTGTGATGCCTTGCATGTGACATTAGTACTCAACACAGACTAACTCAAGACTTAATTCTTAAAGGAATTAACACATGAAGATTTTTTAAATATGTAAAATTACATAGCATTTTAGAATAAAGTAAGTAAACAGCTACTTCATTATTTTAAGTACCATCACAGCTGCTTCAAAGGCTAGATTTAGAAAATCGTTCAAATTTAATGAGAATGCACACATTTTATTTCTGGACTGTATATAAGTGAAGAATATTAAACTATGAATTTCCAGAAGAACAAACAAACCTGATCTGGAAGAAGTACACCTAGAATAGTTCTCTTCTTTTCTGGGGGTCGGGGTGGGGGTTGGGGTGGTTTAGATTTCTTATATATTGTATAAGCTGTGGGGTTTTTTTATTAATGTCAATGAAAATTTACAGACTTTGGCTTTCCATTCATTCATCGTTGTACTTTTCTCCCTGCCCCCGCTTACCTCCCCCCCAACACTCTTCTCTTTGAAAAGTAAAAGAAAAATTCTTTAATTGTTTTACAATCCCTCCCACCAGGTCCACTCCACTATGCAGCCTTTGTTCTGGACTCCCGTCATGACAAAAATACCAAATCACATATCCCTTATCTGTTTCAATGCCGTATACATTATTTATCCCATCTTTCTCAGCCTCCGCCCAACCCTGATGTCAGTCCTATTTTACAACAGTGGCACTATGCAGTATTTGTCCTTTTGTGACTGAGACACTTCACTCAGCAGAATGTCCTCCAGGGTCATCCATTTTGAATAATATTGCATGAGTTCCTTGTTTTTCAATGCAGCATAGTATTCCATTGTGTGAATATACCAGAGCTGCTCTATCTATTCATTTATTGATGGGCACTTAGGTTGTTTCCAACTCCTTGCTATTGTGAACAAAGCAGCAATAAACATGGGTGTGCATATATCTGCTTGGATGTCAGTTATGGTCTCTTTGGAGTATACTCCCAGTAGTGGAATTGCTGGGTCAAATGGTCTATTTGCAACTTTTTGAGAAAGTGCCACACCATTTTCCACAGTGGTTGCACCATTTTACACTCCCACCAACAGTGAATAAGGTTTCCAGTTTCTCAACAACCTCGCCACCATTTGTTGCTTGCTGTTCTGTTAAGTTTTGCTATTCTGATTGGGGTGAGATGATATCTCATAGTTGTTAGAATATGTCTTAGAAGCACAGATGATGAGATTTTGCTTCATGGAAGTAGGACATGTTATCAGGAGGGATCAGTTCTTGGAGGAAGAATTCAAGCAAACAGCAATCAAGAAAAGGGCAAATGTGGCAACATTAATTTTGGACAAAACAGATTACAAGCCAAAAGAAGCAAGTGAAATAAAGAGTAATAACACCAACCCCCACCCTGGGTTTTAAAACATGAGGGAATGCCTGAGCAGGCCTTGGCTGATCCCACTCTAGTTTGAGAAGACAGACTAACAGTTGTTGATGTATACACTCTGGGTTCAAGTTCACCACATGCCCTAAGTTCGCAGTGTGTGCTCTTAGAGATGAGCTGCACTGCAATGAAGCTAAGGTTGTGGGTGTCCCCCATATAGACACTGAAGCGCTGAAAAGCCTCAACAAAAATAAAAGGCTGGTCAACATGCTGGCCAAGAAGTAAGATGAATCCTAGGTTGAGGTCTAAATAAAGCTGGCAAGTTCTCATCTCTGCTGACCCAAAGTGAGAACATGGTGGCCAATGTAGATGAGGTGATGTCCTTCATCAAATTCCAGATGAAAACAGTCCTGTGTCTGTCAGTGGCTGTCGGCTGTGTGAAGATTAACTTGTTTATATAACATCCAGCTGGCTATCAACTTCCTAGTTTAACTACTGAAGAATTGGCAGAATGTTTGGGCTTTGTACATCAAGAACAGGATGGGCAAACCCCAGTGTCTGCAGTAAGATACAGCTCAAATAAATCTTACTGTTAACAACAACAACAAATTTTAAAAATGGGAAATAATTTGATAAAATTTTATTAAAATGGGTAAGGATATTATAAAGAACCATTCACGAATCAATTTGGAAACCAGGAAGAAATGGAATAAATTTTAGATACCTACAGCCTACATAAACACATACAAAAGTAGACAATGTGAACAGATAACAAAAGAAAAAACTGAGATCATGAAACTCTGCCTCACATAATCTGGGCATGTTGCCAGGATGGACCAGTCCTTGGAGAAAGACATCATGCTTGGAAGGTTGGAAGGTCAGTACAGGAGAGGAAAACCCCGGATGAGGTGAATATTTTGTTTTATGATTGAACAGTAAATAGTCACAATTTGGAGAAGGATTAGCAGTGTCCTCTCATGCAGTTTACTGCCTTTGAAAACTAGCTAGAGGAACAGCTATGGGTAAGTTCCAGCTCGATGGCACACAACAACAATCATAAATAATACAGTTTTTTTTTTCATGATATTCTCTTTTACTATAGATAGATGCAACTAATTTTTCATGTTGTTTTATATCTTTCTGCTTTGTTGTACTGGTCATTTAAATCCAGTAATTTTCTTGCTAAGTCTTTGGGATTTTATATAATAGGATCATATCATCTGCAAACAGAAATCATTTTACTCCCGCTTTGTCAATTTGGATGCCTTTTATTTCTTATTCTTTTCTTACTGCTCTAGATAGGACTTGGAAGACATACTGAGTATAAGGTGTTAAACTGGAAGCAGGAGTGGCATACACTTCCTAAACAACATGCCTCTGGAAATGCCATGAACTCTGAGAAATGATAGTTACAGAAAGGCTTCACGTCTTTTGCTAATAGGGTCACTATGAGTCATGCTTGACTTGATTGCAATGAACAACAAAAAAAAGGTGTTAAAAGGCATCCTTGTCTGGTTCCTGTTCATAAGGGACATGCCTTCATCTATGAGTAAAAGTGACCACTGGTTTTGTATATATGCTATTAATTATGTTGAGAAATTTCTGTTCTAGTCCAATTTTGTTGGACATTTTTATCTGGAAAACATGTTTAATTTTATCAAATGCCTTTCTTGCATTGATTGACCATGTGGGTTTTTATCTTTGTTTTGTAGATTACATTGATTGTTTTTCCTAATGCTGAACCATCCTTTCATATAGGGTATGAATCCCACTTTTTCAAGATCGATGATGTTTTAATTTTTTTTTTAATATGTTGGATTTAGTTATCTGGGATTTTGTCCCTTTTTAAAAATTGAGATTTTAATGAAAGTTTATAGAGAGCTTGGATTTTCTTGCATTCATTCACTGCTGCACATTTTTCTCTTTGATGACTCCTTTCCCCAGTTCACTTTTCTCTTTGAAGGAAAAAAAAATCTTTCATTATTGTACACCCCACCCCCACCCCTGCAATCTGACCTAGTCCACCTTACATGGCAGCTCTTATTCTGGACTGTTGTCATGCAAATAATACCTAATCATATATTCCTTTTAAGCAGTTCTTTTACTCATCTGTTTCAATGCAGTATGCATTATCCTTTCTTTTCTTAGTTCCCCCCAACCTCCATGTCAGTCCTGTTTTGTAATGGTGGCATTATGCAGTATTTGTTTTTTGTAACTGAGATATTTCACTCAGCATAATGTCCTCCAGGGCCACCCATTTTGTATATTATTTTCAGAGTTTCTTGTTTTTCAGTGCTGCATAGTATTCCATTGTGTGAATATACCACAGCTTCTCTATCCATTTATTTGTTGATGGGCACTTGTTTCCATTTCTATGTATTTATGTTTCTTATAAAATGTATTCCTATGAACCTGGAGAGAGGATGAAAGGCACCCAAGTGTCGAGGACTCTCCTTCATAGGGTCGCTATGAGTCGCCTGCAACTCGACGGCACTTAACAACAACAACAAGATAAAATGTATTTGCAATGAGTAAGTCGTTGATAGTGCAAAATTCTATCATTCTATCTCCATCTTAATTTCTGCCACCAAGTCCATGTTTTCCTACTGCTAATCCTTCTTCCACAGTCCCAACTTTTGCATTCCAGTCACCCATTATTATTAATGCATCTTGATTGCATGTTCGATCAATCTCTGACTGAAAAAGCTGGTAGAAATCTTCTATTTCCTCCTCTTTGGCTCTGGCTGTTGGTGCATTTATTTGCAACCCTGCTTGCTGTAACTGAGAAGGACCTGAAGTGCTTTCTGCGGAAGGTCAAGGTCGCAGGCTTCAATATGGATTGAAACTCAACATTAAGAAAACAAGATTCTCACCACTGGGCTGATTGGCAGCATCATGACAGATGGTGAAGAGACTGAGATTGTTGATAGCTTCAGTTTGCTTGGCTCTACAATCAACCTTCTTGGTACCAGCAGCCAGGAAATTAAAAGACAAATTGTATTGGGAAAGGCTGCCATCAGATACCTCTCCAGTACTTTGGAGAGCAACGATGTCAGTCTGGAGACTATGGTGCACCTGATACAGGCCAGGGTCTTTGCAATTACTTGCTATGCATCAGAGAGCTGGACAATGACTAGGGAAGATAGAAGGAGAGTTGATGCCTTTGAGCTGTGGTGCTGGAGAAGAGTACTGAATATAACATGGACTGCAAGGAGAACAAGTTTGTCCTGGAGAGGGTTAAGCCAGGGTGCTCCTTGGAGGCAAGGATTTTGAAGCTTCGTCTGACATACTTTGGATATGCTGCAAGGTGGGATCAGTCCTTGGAGAGGGATGTCATGCTTGGGAGGGTGGAGGGACAGCACAGCAGAGGAAGACCCCCAACGAGATGGACTGATTCAGTCACTGGGGTAATAGAGATAGGTGTGTCAGAGACAGTAAGATTGGCACAGAATAGAAGAGAGTTTAGGACTGTCGTACACAGGGTCACTAGGAGTAAAAGGCAACTCGACTGTACATTACAACAACAACAAAAACAAATGATGCTAGCAAAACAAAATTATCTACTTATAGAAAAAGAAAACAAGTCCATACCTCATACTACATAAAAAAATAAGTCAAGATAGACCAAAGCCTAGACAGAAATAATCAAAGTAGAAAGGATCATTAAAGAAAAAAATAGAGGTAAACTTAACAGACCTAATCAATAGCATAAATAGACCATCAAATATAATAAAATCTTCCAAATCACAAATAGATAGATAGATGATTTGGACCCCTGGAAAGTTAAATTCTTATGTTCATCCAAAGACTTCTCCAGAGAGAGGCTGAAGAAATTAGCAAAGATCCAGTGGGGATCTGAAAAGGTGAGGAAATAGTGGGCATAGATCAATAGTGATTAATTTTATAAAACACAATGCATAAGAATGATTGTATGAAACAGTGTGAGTGAAGCAATGTATATAAATCACAATGTATATGAATGAAATGCAATGTATATGAATTCTGTATGGAAACCAATACAAAATGAAAATAAATAAGAGAGAAAAAGCCAAAGAAAAAAAGACTTCTCCAAAATAAAAACAGAACCTACAAATTGAGGAAAAATATTTAGCAACAACATAGCTGACAACGGATTCATGTCTAACACTTATGGAAAATTTGATTACCTCAATAGGAAAAAGACAACCCAATTAAAAAGTGAGCAAAAGACATGAAGACACCAAAGATGACATTCAGACAGACAACAAACACATGAAAAATACTAAAGATCTTTAGCAGATTTAAAACAACAAGAGCTCAAACAAGGGAACCTACAAGAGAAAATAACAAACAATGGTGATCGTGTGCAGAGGCTGGAACTCCCAAACCTGCTACTGGGGATGTAAAGTATGCAGCCACTATGGAAACCAGTTTGGCACTGCCTTACAAAGTTGGGGACAGAATTTACAATGTACCCAGCAAACACTAGTAGATATGCATTTCAAAGAAATAAGAGCATGGACAATGACACATACACACCTGTGTTTACTGAAGCAGTATCTACAATAGCAAAAAGTTCAAAACAACCCAACTGCCCATCAACTGAACTGATCAATGACTAAAAGCTATGGTATGTATATCTACAAAAGAATGTTATGCAGCCCTGAAAAGCAATAAAGAACTTGTAAAACATACTGCATAACATGGAATCTAGGGAAAATTATGCTAAGTAACGTGTTAGCCACTGGATGAGAATGATGGTATAAGACCACTCTAAAAGCTAAAGAAACATTTATATAGAATAATTTTTTGATACTTAACAAAAATTAGATAAGAGAGGGGAGTAAAAATTAATAAATGGCAAAGAAGAGTGAAGTGAAAGACAACATGTACTAAAAGGCTGATCAGCCACTGTACTTAAACAATGACATTAAGTAACTATAATAAATGCTATAAAATGTATAAGAATGACTGAACAAAATCTAATGTCAGTATTGTAAAACAATATGCATATTAATGATTAAATGGAAAAACAAAACAAAAAATTCAACCCAATATGATTAGAAAACTTACAAAAACCAAAACCAAACCCAAACCCAACAATCCCAAACCAAACCCGAACTTTGGAATGTGGAACAAAACCAAACCCCATAAAAAATGGCCAGTCTTACTGGTCTAATAAGAGACTCGCGGAACTATCGTGGAACTATGCCTATAGTCACCCTTCAAAAATGGACCATAACTCACCCTGTTGTTCTACTGTCAGCCCAACAATACACCATAAGGGACAGTATCTAACTAAGAATAAAGCTCTAAAGGTAGCAAGAGGTAGAAAAGAAAGTAATGGAAATGAGAATTCCAGAGAGGAAGGAGGAAGTGCGGGGGTTATACAGTGGGTATTATTAATGTCATAAAACAAAATGCCTATGAATGGGAATGGAAAAACCAATCTGCTCTGTAAACTTTCAAATCACACACAGACACACACACACACACACACACACACACACAAGATTTGAAACAAGGAAAAACCTCTGAACTCAAAATATGTACCAGTTATTAATGTATCAAAACCAATCTATGTCTCTGAGAAACTCAGTATCTCATTTAAAGGAGTGGGGCAGGAAGCTTGTCTATAATCTGACAGACAAAAAGACAAAAGGAAATTGAAACAATTTCTTTAAGTTTTGAATAATAAATAATTAAATTGAATTCAGTAATTTTAATAGTTGTTCAATATATTTTTTTGGGTTTCCTACAGAGATTAGCAATATTTTCAATAAATAAGAATGTTCAGACTCTGTCTGACAGTTGTGTAACTTTTATTTTATTGGCTGTTGGCCAAAATAGAGGAGTTACTACTTATCTAGTAGAGCAGTTAAAAAGTTACAAAAGGTTTAAATACACCACTGAAGAGAAAGAGAGTAGCAGATTGGATAAAAAAACAAAATCCATCAATATGTTGTCTACAAGAGACATACCTGAAAAATGAAGATAAAGACAGGCTAAAAATAAAAGGGTGGGGAAAA
>NW_006399911.1:896288-920085 GCF_000299155.1 Elephantulus edwardii | reverse complement strand
GCAACAATGAATGAATGAGAACCCAAAATCTTTGTAAATGTTCATTAAAACGAATAAAATTTAATTATAATTTTTAAAAAAGTTAAAAAAAAGTTTGCATGTGTATTTATTTGGTTGATTCAGGATAGGGCAAGGATCAGAACTTAGTTATAGGGTTGCTATGAGTTGTAGCCCATTCTGTGGCATGGAAGGGGAAAGAGGGACAGAGACACACACACACTAAGAGAAAGGGAGACACACACACACACAGACAGGCAATCTCCTCCTGTGCAGTTTACAGCCTCTGAAAACCCAATGAAGGGCGGCTCTAAGTTGATTCAGACTCAGTGGCATTGAGTTTTGAATACACATACGTCAGCACGGCCTCCGTGGACTATAGCACCACAGCTCCCCTCATTATGAACTAGACAGAATAAAACACATCATAAAAAGGCCAACTCTAAGTGAAAAGAGACTTATTGAGTTCCTGATTCTCATTTCCACGTGAACTTAGGATTTCATGAGCCCTGTCTTTGACACAGCCACATCGTTTATATCTAACGGACTTTTTGGGGACAAGGGTAAGAACTGAATCTTGAACTATATAAAGAATGGTGAAGATAATAAAACCTTTTCTTCTAAATGATTATTATGAGAGCTTATCTCTTCAACGGTATTTAACAAATATGTGCTAAACGACTACTACTAGAGTATAAGTTTTGGAGATGTTATTCTATCAGTAAGTAAGAGAACTGTCCCTTCTGGGTACTCTTCTGCATGCTGTAGTGACACATCAGAAAAAGTCTACTAGATAATCATTAATGGTTTCTGTATTATACACTTGAGATAAAGATGGATACTCTCCTCCTACATGATCTATAGCTTCTGAAAATCTACTGGAAGGTCAGCTATGAGCCATTTCCAATTGGACTGCAATCAGCAGGTGAGTATGCCATGCACTATTACCTGTTCCAGCTGTTTCTGAACCATGCTCTGCTGCTCGGTAACATGCTTGAGCTGTTCCGCATCCTCCTCTGGGAACTCACGCCCAGCTTTCTTGGCGGTACGCTGCTTAGCTGAAAGAGCTTTCTTAGATTTTCTGTGTGCACCGATTTGTTCTTCAAGGTATTTCTGCTGCATCTGAAGAAGCTGCTGGGTCTCCTGAAGCCATTCTTCATACTGTTTACGTTGTGAATCATCTGAAGAAAAAAAAAATCCATGTTAATTTTTTAAAAGTTCCAACATTATTAAAGTTACACAAATCCATTTTAAAGGAAATGTAGTTGCACCATAACCTTTGAAAGTCAAATTACAATGTACATTCTTAAAATACTTAACATTTCTAACTAGTACAAATCCAATTTCAGAAAAGCAGAAAACTTTTATCTACTGAAATTATTTTAACTAATCAATTACCAAAAACTAATTCACAACTCAAAACTAAGTTATAACATCATATTAATTCAATTTAATAGGTATTGAAGAGACAATTTTCTCAACAAAACTAAGACATAGTCTAGTAAGGCATGAGTTAAGAAATCATGTTTCATGCTAATTTTCCTTAGTTTATAAGATATTCCTATTTCTTTATAGTGAAGAAAGGCCCTATGCAGAAAGAAACCAAACGTTTTAGAAAGGGACTAATTCTATGTTTTATTTAGAGAAAATTTAGAGGTTGAAAACACTGGTAATATTTTATCAATTTTTATAATTTATAGATCTACATACAGGTAAAGGAAGGTAGTAATTAGGGGAAATTTTTTTTCATTTTTATTACTGCCATTAATATCTAGACAGATATAATTATCTCTATTCATCTTACTTTTTTTTTCTTATTTGTAAAGGTACTGCCCTAACTTCGAAAAAAAAAAATCAGCTACGGTATTGAACTTGTGATATACCTTCTGACTCACTACAAAGACAGATAAACGAAAGAATACAATCATAGGAAGGCTGAAAAATAACATCAATGTAATAAAATATTGTTATACATTAAGAATCCAACCAAAGCCAATGGGCACAATAAAGCTAGAAAAAGCCAGTTGGTTACAGTAGTTTCCTGTTTAAAATGCAAATATATTTATGTATATATTCAAATTATAATGATAATTAACAGAGGGGGGATTTTAAAAGGTCAGACTTTGGGTTTGTTCCTAAACCCAGAAGTTCCAGTATATGTAAGAACATAGAATCTAATCTATAAATTTGAAGAGTATTTTTCAAGAACAGGCTTTTTCACAAGATTTCAGAAGTTCTGCTTCTGGTAGAATGAGACCTACCGCAAGGAAAGCCTTTCTGGTTTCTGGAACCAGGAGAGCAGAGGTGAGCAAAATGAAAAATAATGGTGAAAAAAAAGTTAGCTAAACAGTCTGAAGATTTCAGAAAGGTTTAGATTGGGGAGAACTTAGTAAAAACTATCTTGAACCATCTTGGATCCCTGAAAATAACTAAAAAGGGTTCAATGGCACATTGCATACTCGATCTTCACACCATGCTGCTAAACCCAACTTATTTATATGTATATTTCCCTTTGTTTTCCCATTCAGGGTCCTTTTCACTTTTAGGAAGACAGGCTTTAGAGTGAGAAGTGGCCCAGTTTTATAGACAATAAAGTACTCAATCTATAATATTAAAAAAATAACTGCAACAACAATATTGAAGATAACTGGGAAGATGATTGCTCTATATTAAAATATTTTATTTCTATCTATAAATCTTCATGCATGGGGGGGGGAACCAAATGAAAATACATGCCTTGAAGAAACGACAGCCTAATAGGACAGTGTAGTTTGGTAAAGATGAGGGCTCTTATGCCTAAAATATCACGTCTAAACTAACTACTTGTTTTCAGAAGAATACAAATATAGTGCAAACAAGCAATCCCCAGAATATATATGACTTATTAGATTTATACTTACTGACAAAGCCTGGACCAAAATTTGGAGGATTAGGCCTAGAAATCTGATGTGTTATACTGCCATCCTAAAATAAGTAAAATTTATACATAGGTTTATTCCACATTTCAGTTAAAGGGGAAAATAATTTTTTCAAATTATGGGGAGAAAAAAAGAAATGGAGGAGGGTAAAAAATAACCAAACAAACTTTGATTTCCTAAAACTAATCATTAAAGTGTGGATTTACATTAAAAAGAGTGAATTTAGTGGCAACAACTTAATTTCTGAAAATTTATAACTATGTCCGCACTACTGTATTTTCTAGGTTTCAGCTAAATAAGAATTACATTTAAGGCAAAGGATTAGTCATTAGAAATATAATTTTAGGGTTATAATTATTTGCTAACAGGAATCTACAGAGATTCATGTCTCCATTCACTTTTTGATAAAGTTTATCTGATTTCATTTGTATTTAGACTCATTTAAACCAAGTTTTTACTCTACAGCACAAAGGTTTTCATGATTACTATTTCTAACATGCATAAACATCAAAATAAAAACCAAAAATTACTAGTCTTATTTTCCAGTTGAATGTCATATGTATCCCAATGTAACTGAATAGTTTTAAATTTCACAATTTTCTAACGAGGTCTGATAAATTTACCCAGTTGTTTTAAGTTTTTTAGACAGTATAATGATTATAATAATTGCTGTTACTATAATCTGTGTGCAATCTTTATGGTATTATAAAACAATTGGTATACAGAGCATAAACCAGAGTCAAAGAATGTGGCGAACATCAGAGAGTAAAGTCAGAGTTGGGATTTTAAAAGAGTCTATATAGAAAACCAACAACAAAGTTTATGCTTTGCCCCTTATATCAGAAAGTATCTACTTTAAATTATGAAAAGAAAACCATTATTAGCATAGAAAACTTGAAGCATAACTGCCAGGGCAGAGAGAAATTTGAAAAAGGCATATAGTATGAGCTTTATCTTTTTTCCCCCACCATAAAAGCTTCCCCAAAATATTCAAGGAAATACAGAAGAAAATATTATATGGAAGGAGCACTTCTACTTTCCTAACCATTGCTTAACATTAAGAAATATACTTTTTTTTTTTAAATTACATCTAAATCTATTTACTGTAAAATATTACAATAACAAACCAAGCCAAAACTCCTAAACCAAAATCAAAATACCTTTAGCAATGAATTTTCCTTACAGTTATTTTCCACTTCACGTGTACAGGTCTATTCAGAAATCACAGTTAATCTTTTTAAAACCTAAAATGTCTTTCCTTTTTTTAAAAAGAGAGGAATTCCTTTCTGCTGAGCCAATAATGAATTTGGCAGAGCACTAAGCCTCTCATCTCTTTCTAGACGTGGCCTTACTGTACAAAGTTGCTAAGAACCTTAGAGCATTCTAGACTGGATCAGTGGTTATAAGCAGAATTACCTGATTCATAGCTTGTGGTATGAGACTCTGGCCTTCACTGTTTTGGGTTCCAGTCACTGACTGAGCCATAAAGGGGAATCTGCAAAAAGGAAACACTAAGTATCAAAGAGGAGCATTCAGAAGTTATGTTCTATGCTTAATGCTTTTCTGCTGCAGGAAGATGAGAGCAGTATGTCTTCCTCACCAAAAACACTTTTTTTTAATGTAGTAAGCACATTTAGCCTTCACTGTATGAAGTTTATCTTAAGTGTTCTCTCAGTATCTTCATTTTACTTACGAACAAAGGAACAAGCAGAGACATTAAGAGATTACTACTTCTTAATATTATCCACTACCTTGTTAAATATCACACAGTTTTTAAGTGGGGATTACTACCTCCACTTTTTTGAAGCACCTGACAGAAGAATAAACAGTATGCATTATATATGATGAGTTTATCAGAATGAACTTAACTGGTATAAATATGATGATGACAGCAAGGTTCTACTTCCAAGGCCCACATAAATAAATCAACTGTTAATAAATGCTAATCATCAGAAAGCACTGTTACTTCAATGATGCATCTTAACCATTTCTAGAGTATCTCAACAGCAAAACTAAAAACACAAACTCTTATAGGTTTTGACATTCTTTGATATATTGCTTTATTTTAAGTTGATGTAGTTTGTTTTTAATCCTATAATAATCTACATTTCTATTCCCCTCTCATTGATATTGCTCTGTTTATTCAATGAGAGAGGATCTTTTATTACATATTCTAGTTGAAAAGTAATGTAGTAAAATTTATGGTGTTTACCAAAAACATAGACAAACAGACACTACATCTGGATACTCCTGTTAAGGAGATCTCTACCGGAGCCAAAGGACTTGCATTTTTAAGAAATCATCAGATAATTCAGATAGTGGTACAAGATGAAAGTCTGAGACAATTCCTTATGGTATCAAATACATCTCGAGGGAATAAATACTTCTTAAAGGAATAAATTTTAGAAGCACGTAATCCTATAGTCCTTCTTAAAGCACAATTCCATTTTTCCTGTTAATAATGAAAAGACATATAAACCCTTCCAACTCCTAAATCTCAAACGTTCTATTTACTCCTGTTTTTTTTTAATTCCTTGATTCAAATTCAGTTTGTGGATATTTTATTTTAGAGTTGAATTCACAATTGCCTTTATGACCTAGTATCTTTCTTATAATGTTCTAACATTTCCCCTCTGTGTAGTTTTTTTGATGGGAGAGAAAAACCAAAACCCTTTTATTAAATTCACAAATCAAATAATCTTTCCTTCAAAAATCTCTGTAGATGTTCACTGAAATGAAAAATAAATAAATTTAAAAAAAAGTCTTTAGTTTCTTCTTATTTTTTTAAAAATATTCATCTGTGGAGTGCCTGATCCAAGACATAGTCTTTGTAATTACTTGCTATGCATCAGAGAGCTGGACAATGACTGAGGATGACAAAGGAAGAATTAATGCCTTTGAGTTGCTGAAGAAGTGTCTTGAACCTACCATGGACTGCTAAGAAAACAAACAGGTCTATCTGGGAGAGAGTGAAATCAAGTTTCTCCTTGGAGGCTAGGATTTTGAAGTCTGTCTTATATCCCCCAGGCATGTATGTAGCCAAGGAGGGAATGATTCTTGGAGAAGGATATCATGCTCGGGAGGGTGGAGGGACAGCGCATGAAAAGAAAACCCCAGATAGGATGTATTGATACAATAACTGGAGCAATGGAGGTAGTTATGTTGCAATCAGTGAGACTGGCTCAGGACAGGGCAGGTTTCAGAGCTGTTGTCCACAGGGTCGTTTTGAGTTGTGACTCGATGGCACATAACAACATCATCATTCAGGATGAAAGATCTGTCCTAATTTCAAACTCAACTCATTGTCTTTGAGTCAGAACTGACTCATAGTTGACCCTTCACTAGGTTTTCAGACTATAAATCCCATGGGGAAGACTGATTATCTTTCTTGTGGTGGATATGAACCATCTGCCTTTAGGTTGGCAACACAACTCCTTACTCACTAGGGCAGCAGAACTCCAATACATATGATATCTCTAGTTAGCATTATCCATTTTAAGGGAGCTCATATTTAAATACTTTAGATTTCCTGACCAATCATGCTGCTCCTCCAAATCTTATTATGCTGTTTTATTTACCTTAAAACTGGTAATTATTTACACAGCATATACATCTGATCATTTTGCAACCAATAGATATTATTCATTTCCAAAATACAGGCTTTAAGTTTCAATGTGTTCTATCTAGGAACAAAGAATAATTTTGAGTATTTAATGCACAGAAGAATGAGAAACATTTTCACCTACCTATTCATAACCATTGGTGGCATGCCCATATTGTTTTGTGCCATTACTTTGTTTATGCCTTTGAGGGCTACCATTTTGGCTTTCATTATAGGATCTGTAATTGCATCAAAATCTAAAGAAGAAAAATTTTAAAGTTACTTACTTAAATAGTAAAATGGTAGAACATTTTTTATCCTAAACTTAATTTCATCTCAGTAATTTATAAGTGAAATATACTTCAATACCTTCCTCTTAGAAGAATTAGTTTCTTAAAATTAAGAATATGGCAATAATCAAAGTAAAATAATTTTTCATTCAAATTTTCATTATGTTTAGAACTACTTTTTAAGTAATGTAGCATCATGACTGAAAAACTGTAGTTATTTCCAATATAAAGGAAGGAATTCTATTACTTAGCACTCTTAAAGAGTTCAGAGAGAATACTGAAAAGACCTCTTTTGAATACTGGTAACATTAAGATCATTTTCGGGTAGAAAAAATACTACTTAATAAAAATAACAGTACCATTAATAATGGGATTGAATAAAGTCTGCAACTTAGAGTTCTGAGTCTTTGGATTTACCTGAAAGTTAATAATTGCTTCCATTTTAAAGCTCAAAGAGGAACAAACAAATAAATTTTATTAGTGCACTACTGCAAACATAATTTTGACTGTTATCTTATAAGGATACCAAGTACCAGCCTAATGCTCATACTAATTGCAGCTGAGACTCAAGTAAAGTCCTACCAATGTTAGGGAAGAAGGGTTCTGCTCGCTGGCGTATCATGGCTTGCATCTTTCTTTGCTGCTGCTGTTCTTGCCTCTCTTGATCCAAAAGATCCTGTAGAAGGAGAGGCTGCTCTTCCAGAAGGAGGGGCCTCTCTCTATTCTGCTGGGCTAATGTCTGATGAACCATTAGCTGTTGAGGTCCAGACATGCCACTGGTACCAGACTGACTTGTCAGAGGCACTGTTTGATTTGTAGATTTTCCTGTCCCAAAACTGTGACTTGTTGATGGACCCTGAACAAGTCCTGGATTTACCTGCATACCCTGAGAAAAAGTATGGTTTACCCTAGAGACTACTGCCACACTGGAATTCATAGCATTATCCAAGGCATGACCAGGTGGAGTCACTAACGCAGGAGGTAAGTTTGACACCTGATTGGATGGTGAGGCTGGCAAAGTTGGTGGAGGAGATCCCAGGGGCCTAAGGTCTGAATTATCTGACTTTTCATTAGCAAGTAAACTTGAGAGAACAGGAGTTGAGGCAGTCACACCACAAGAACTTATCCCATCTTCAGCAGGTAGCTGGGTAGGTCTTTGAACACTTGTGTTGGAGTCAGCAGCTTCCTGATTAGCTTTCTCAGGCAAATCGGGATTACAAGGTTGCAAAGAAGCCTTTTCTCCATCACTAAGATCTATGTTAGTAGAAGCCTGTGAGCAGGCCATGTCAACAGTACCTTTACCCTCACTTTTCTCAATTTCATACTTGGTTTCCTCTTTAGAATTTGGAGACAGTACTTCTGTTTTTATCTCACTGGTGACTGTGGACTTCTTCTGCGGAGACTGTTTATCAGGAAGAACCAAAGTGTTGTCTTCTACCTCCCTTTTTTTTGATTCAATGGACATGCACTGATTATCATCAATTGGGACATTAAGGTCTAGCTCTTCATTAAACATGCCTTTTTTATCTCCTAAGTCAAGTTCTGGATCTGTATATGCAATGAGATCAAATTCTCCTGATCTCAAGAGGTCATCCAAGTTGGGGTCATTGGTTTCCAAATTACCTAAAGTATCCAATTCATCTCCCTTTCCATCCTCTGTAACCAGATTTAAATTTTCAAGGTCTTCATCATCTAAGTCTTTGACTTCAACTCCCTCAAGGTCTTTGACATCTAGTTCTTTAACAGATGGGTCAATAGAGTCAAGTTTCTCTTCAATACCATCAGAAGACTGGTTGGTTATCTGTAAATTATCAGCTGTTGTTTCAGCTGGAGTAGATGTTGACAAAGGTGTAGATGTTGATAAGGAAGCCTCTGAAAATTCACTGCCTAATGGCTGACTAAGAGACCTCACGCCCACAGAGGGGGGAACAGGACGACTTTGCTCTTGCTGTGATGGTGGCACTTGCTCTAAATTTGGATGCATAGGTAGTTGATTAGGTAGACTTTGGGGAGGCCGTCTCATGGGATCTGTGGGTCTAGGGCCTGGAAAATCTGGCCGAGGGATGAAAGATGCATGTCTTGGATGAGAGGATGCCTCTACAGTGGGGCCAGCAGGAGTACCGAAGGGCAGACGTGGTCTTCCATCAGGTGTCCTATGCCTCAACTCAATGAATGCTTGGCCCAGGATGTTATGCTGCTGAACAGGCAAATTTTGTGGTGGATAATGCTGAGCAAGTCCAACTGGATTATTCACTTGTGAATTATTTAAAGGCCTAGGCATATCAATAGATATGGATCTTCTGAGCTGTGGAGGTACTCCAGATCCTTGCATTTGCTGAGGCGGCACAAGGAAGCGCTCCGGACTGGAGAGAGAACCATGACTACTTCCTGAAAATCCAAATCTAAAGGAAAAAAAAAATTCAAACAGTTAATTTTAGAGATATAGTATTAAGATTGTAGGTTTCTGTTAAAGGGAAGGCACCAAGTACTGTTGTCAAATACAACAGAAAAACCAAAATATCCTTAGAAAGTACTCATATGCAAGTAAATTCTGCAGAATACCCTTTAATATTCTTATTTGAGCTCTAAAGGTTACAATCTGTCAGATATTATGTCACTAGTCAGATGGAATTAACTATTCCTCTGAAGTTTATGATTAAGAGTTCATTCATTTCCTTTTCTCCCCTACTTTGAGGGTTCTATGGAAGAATTTGGTTTGGGGAATGACTGAGCTATGGTAGGAGGTCTGCTAAATTACATTAAGAGACTTAGAAGCCTCAGAGGTTAAAAAGATCAAAGATGTAAGCTTGAAAGGAATGAGAATGATAGATGGAAATATGAGATAAAGGGTATCACTTATAAAAATTTAGTAAATGAATATACTATAGGATTATATTTATTACTTATATTCTATTTATAAAAATAAAGCAACAGACATAACAAGGAAAAGACAAAGAGAACAGTAAATGCAGAACATGAGCTATGTATTAAACTAAAAACTATTCTGAGGACTTATTTAGATACTAGAGTTAGGACTGAAGTTTGGTTTAACCTTTCTAAGAGCCATTACAAAAAAGGAAATTAGGTCATAAGGAAAAACTTCCCTTTAAATTTGCAAACTTCAACAAATATTTATACTGTAAACTAAAAGAGTAAGTATTTTAAAATTAATATTATGAAATAGGGCAATTATCTCTAAGGACATCCTGACTTTGGAAGTTTAACTGTACATAGTAGTGTAGTTGCATTGTAAAGGGTATGATTTAACTAGTACTATAAATGATATTACAGCTACAACTTAATGTTAATATACTTAATACTGTATTTCCCAATTAATGCAGAATAGGATATACAGTTCCTAATAGTTCATAAAGAAGAAAGTGACTTACAGGGAAAGAACTGTCATCTCTTTAACAGAAAATAAAGTTTATAATTACAACTCTGAGATACATAGAATTTTATCATCTCTACCTTTCATCTATTAACAATTTAAATCTACTTGGAAATTTTAACCATTTACCTAAATCCATGAGGTCGCATTCCCATACCAGCAACATCAGGATAGGGGCCGTGCTGATCCTTTGGGAAAACAGCGTATCTAGGCCCCAGAGGCGGGACAACAGGAGGCCTAACGTTCCCAGGATAGGGAGGTGGAGGTCTGGTAAAAGCCTGGTTGACATTCTCTGGTTGCCAGTGTTGAAGGGGCCCTGGATGAGGCACTACCGGTGAATCCTGTGACCCCTTCTCCTGTCGACCAGCAATTTTCTTCTGCTGTTGCTGATGAAGGATGATTTCACGTAACTTTTGTCGCTGAATAGGAAGGGGGGAAAAAATCACTGATATTTCTGATAATGACATGAAAAAATGCTAACGTTTTGTGAGGAACCCTGATGGTGTGAAAGTACTCTGCTGCTAGATTTGAGTCTGATCAAGAGCGATGAGGTTTTGATAAAACCCTGGCAGTCTGCTTCTGTAAAGACTGTTGCTGTTTTGTGCCATCCAGTAGGATGCAGTTAACTACATGGGAGGGGACTGATTATCCTTCTCCCACGGAGCAGCTGGTGGACTCGAACCGTGTGCCTTTGGGATTGCAGTGCAGCTTCTTGTCACTAGACCACCAGAGCATTTTCTGGTGTTCTGGTGTAAATAAAATTATAGCCAAGAAAACCCCATAAGGCAGTTCTACTCTGTCATGTGTGGTCACCACAAACTGGGATCAACGTGACAGTACCTAACAAAAATGCTTTCATAGTATGATGTTTAAAATATTCAAATGATTCACAGCTTGATAAAACACTAGTTATACTTAACTCAGGAAGCTCTGGTAGCCTAGTGGTAAGGAGTTGCACTGGCAACTCAAAAGCCTGTGGTTCAAATCTACCAGCTGCTCCATGGTATAAAGATAGGCAATCTCTTCCTTTATTAATAACTACTTTGAAAACAT
Source organism: Elephantulus edwardii (assembly GCF_000299155.1). Classification (NCBI taxonomy): domain Eukaryota; kingdom Metazoa; phylum Chordata; class Mammalia; order Macroscelidea; family Macroscelididae; genus Elephantulus; species Elephantulus edwardii. The sequence goes on along the minus strand of NW_006399911.1, from coordinate 908,835 downwards.
GCTAGAAGGGCAGCTATTGGTTAATTCTGATGGTATAGTAACAACAATACAATTATTCAACAGATTATCTAAAAGAAATTGATGATCTAAATCTTTTCCCTTGCCAAAAAGAAAACTAAAAGGATTCAATTTAATATTTCCCTATGAATTTAATAAGACAGAAATCAGATATACAGACTAAATCTAATTCAGTCAGTGTTAAATTTACCAATTTTCTTCTTCTGCAATATGAATTCTATAGCATAAACATATTTGATGAAATAAGTGGACGTTTTTGCGAAATACATAAAGTATCTAAGAACTTATAGCATGTTTACCTGTCTCAATTTCTCTGTGTCTGCTTGAGTCATATTGATGGTATTCGGAGTATCAGTTACACCTGAAGTTGGTACAGGTCCAGGAATTTGGGAGACACTAGAAAATGGTTGAACTTGGGAATTCAGGGGAGAGTTTGACGATGCATTAAAGCTCCCCTCTGAACCAGGCCTTGGATGATCAGTGACATCATGAGTCACTTGACTTGTCCCAAAAGAGTCTGGCTGAGTTCTTGGAGTCACTGGAGACTGGTCATAGGGATCATGGGCAGCAGATGGGGAAACACGGCTAAATGTGTCTATCAGACTAGATCCGGGTGGCCTAGGAGTTTGGGAACACGTATCAGGTGGCCTTACCAAAGGGCCAGATAAAGGTGGTCCTCGATTTTGTGCTGCATGCAGGAAAAGATCTTGGTTTGGCATGAGGGCTGGTCGTGTCATTGAGGATCTCGTAAAACTCTCTGGAATTCTTGGCCTCGGTGTTGCTGGTGGCTGAGAGTAAGCAGCAGGAATTCCAGGTCGAGGTGTTCCAGGTGGATGTGCATATGGATCAGAATGTCTCTGAGTAGTTGCAGATGGAACAAACAAGTCTGTCTGTGTAGATGGCCTTGGAGTTGGTGGCTGTTGACTATACGGATCAATACTGGTGGGTCGGGGAGTTCTAGGAGGTTGAGAATAAGGGTCGGGATTGGACCGAGCTGTTCCTGAGGATTGGGCATAAGACTCTACAACAGGTCGTGGAGTTCCTGGAGGCTGAGAATATGGGTCCTGAGATATTGGTCTTGATATGGTTCCAGACTGGGAAAAAGCCCTTGAAGGATGAGTAAAAGAGTCATTCACTGCTGGATGTGGAGTGAGGGGAGGCTGGCTATATGGATCACTAGATTGGTTAAGGGAAAAACTATCTATAGGTCTTGGTGTTAAAGCAGGTCGTTCATAAGGGTCAACAGACATTCGTCTTGGTGCCTGTGACACTGATATATAAGGGTCCTGGGAGGACGGAGGGGGCTGCATTGGAGTCTTAAAGGGTCCAGGAGCACTTTCGAGAGGTGCTGGTGTCAACAAAGGTCGCGCATATGGGTCAGGGACCCGCTGTCTCTGAAACATATCTGTCCTCGGAGATGGTTTAGTAAAGGGGTCACTACTTCCAGATGGTATTGAACCTTTTGCAGTTTGCTCTGAAACTACAGGAGATCTGGGGAGGCCCAAGGGTTTGGGAAACTGATCTGTCATCACAGGTCTAGGTGTGTCCGGAGGTTTTGCATAGGGGTCGCTATTTGTTGTGGAAGAACACAAATCTCTAACTGGTGACGGCCTACTGGCTATTGGTTCATTTATCTGAATAGGCCTAGATACTGATGATAATGGCACACAGCTTTCCACTGTTGTAAGAGAATTTCTTCTGGGAAAATTATGGCCCACTGGAGGTGGTCTAGGGGTACCAACCATTTTGGCGTAAGGATCCACTGGAGAAGGTGGTCGAGAGTTAGAAGATCCAGGGGAGAACATCTGCGGTGAAGGGGACAGAGCAGACTGAGACTGAGAAAGAGTGTCCTGAATGGGAATCCGGGAAGGGGTCGCAGGGGGAGGTGGAGCTTGTGGTTTGACAAACACATCATCTGAAGACGAAGAAGTAGGGGTGCCAGGTAGCTGTTTTGTAAACAGGTCTTTATGGAATGACTGTGCCGGAGACATGTTTCCATTGCCGGGCTGAGGAGTCAAGGGACTCTGGATCCCACTGCTGGGTGTATCTGAACCAGACTGTGTCAGAAGATGCTGAGAACTGAACTGCTGCTGCTGTTGCTGTTGCTGCTGCTGCTGCTGCTGCTGCTGCTGCTGCTGCTCATTCTTGACCTGCTCAAGTTTCTGAGTGGCTTCAATTTTAGCCTGCTGCTTACTTTTCTGACGCATTTGCTGTTGAAATAGTAAAGAAAAATCATATAGTGAAAGAGGGAAATAACCAAGCCGGAGGAAAAAAGCAATAGAAGAAGAATGAGTTTGATATTATTAACAAGCAAATTGGGTTTTTATTAGATTATGTATTCCCAAAGGATGCCATTATTCATCATCACTGTGCTTAGAGCACTATACTGCTCATAATAATTCAATGAACTTTCTGAATCCACTTATAAGATTTTAATAAGCAACAAGTCTATTTTTCATCAAAATTTCTTGCTTTATGAAGAACTGTATCTTAATGATGTAACTAAGTATATTTAATGAATGATACTACTCATCTAAAAGCAAAACTTCACAATTTACAAAAGCAAATCATCCAAAATTTTACATACCTGCCTAAATTTCCATTCCTGTTCATGTTCTGATTCTCTTTGCTTTAATGGATCTTTAAAAAGGTCTGAATCTATACGGGAGCTGGGATCGATGCTATCCTGCTGTTGCTGCCTTTTCATGGAATCATTTGACATCTGTACTTTATTAATGCGTAAAGCAGCTCTATTATCTCTGGCTTTTTGCTTGGGGGAGAAAAGAGGAAAAAAATTATCTTCTAGTATGCAAGAACATGTTTTAAGAAAAAACACAAAACTTACAGTAAACTTTATGACATTAAAAACAGGGCAAGAAGAGCATGGGTTAAAAAGCTGAGATATTATCCATGGGTTTTGTAACCTTTTCTATGAAAGGTGCCCATACTCTAATCCATCTTTATCACAGATCATGCAACTTATTTTTAGAGAGCACATTTCCACCTACGTGTCTGCAACAAGTGGAGATCCCAGGGATAAGCTAACATTTTCATTCTCATTTTCTGGACAGACATTTATAAAATGCAAGAGTTAATACCCTTTTAATTTAGAGAAAAATAAAATAGCAAATCTCTCCTTCAAATCTGAAACTTGTAACTGTGGAACTTAATATTAGAAGATATTCAGAAATACTAAAAACAGTCTGTCATTATCTTACCAAAGTCAAGGTAAAAGAAGATAAAGCATATAATTTAAAAGAAAAAAAAAAGAGAAGCTATATCCAAGCAAACTTTATCACTTAAAAATATACGTGCTAAAATCAAGCTGGAAAAAAACCTTGTTTAATAACAAAGATTTCATGTGCTTTAAAATGAAAGTAAAGAACTGACTCCAACTGAGAATCTTAATTTGACTCTGAAACAATTCACTATCCGAACTGTAAACCTTATATAGTTACCATAATAATTTTTAGCAAATATTATGTTTGAAGAGGTCTTACAAGTGTCTATATTTGTCCTTTCTGATGCACAAAAGTTCTCTACTGAACTAAGTTAGACAAGAGCTTATTATAAACAAAACTGAAGCACATTAATTAAGCCTCTATGGTTAGTATTCTTCTGAAAAGACAAATGTTTAAGTGAAATGAACTAAACATGCATACAATATAGCTGATTTTCAATCCATAATATCCTTCATTAACTATCTTAATAAATGTCATGCTCCTATGTGTGATGATTTAGGAAGTCATTATAAAAGTTTCTGCTGTTCAGGTATTAGCACCTACTTTCTGCAAGAGAAAAAGAATTTTTTTTTCTCTCTCCACTAGCCATGTATAAAGATATAAATACACAGAAGTTTTTAAAATACCACATATGGTGCTCTTTCCTGTGAGCTTGCTTTTCTCCACAATTTAGCAATCTGCTTCACTCTGGTAGTCCAGTCTACAACAAAGAACACAGTATACACTTATAGAACCATGGTTTTGTTTTGTTTTTTTTTAAATTGCTGACAATTATTTGATTCAGGTCAGGGTTTCTTATCAATTACTTTTATAGTAATTTGTATGTTGTTGGCATCTGCTGTGGAGTTGGAATTGACTCATAGTTGACTTTCCAGGGGGTTTTCAGAGACAGTAAATCACAAAGGAGGAGACTGCCCATCATTCTCCTGTGGAGCAGCGGGTGGCTCTGAACTGTGTGCCTTTGGGATTGCAAAACAGTTGTTATTTTTCAGGCCACCTATATGAGGTTTATGGCACAATACAGAGTCTCTGGCACAAAACAGGTCAAAATACTCATTTTTCTGAATGAAGTATCACCTTAGTCATAAGTTTTTTAATTGTTAAATTAAAACTGGAAGATGCTGAGCAATAAAAAATGTTGGAGATGATCAGGTTGGCTCAGGATAGAGTGGGGTTCAGAGCTGTTGCACATATGCATCTCACTAGTATTTGAGTAAAATAAGAACATGGAAAAGACATTATTTCTAGGTATTTCCATGAAATTTCAGTTTTATGACAGCATATAAAATGTAGTTGAAATTAAGACTCAAGGACAACTGCAGAAGAGATTATGCTATATTTTAAAAAGAAAGTAAGCTAAGTGTTCAAACATCAATAGATAAAATGGAAATCAACTGAGTAACCAACAGACTTGAAACAGTATTTCATGAGGTTCTAGAATCAGTTTGTATCATGATTTAAAGAAAAGGCTTTTTAAAAAAATGCACCTCTACTGAAGGACAAACTACATTGATGCAAATGCAGCATTTATTTATTTAAATAAATAAAAATACCTTTAACATTCAGAGAAGAGCCAATTAATTCTACTCAAGATATTTCAGAATATAGAAAAAGGTAGAACACTCTTGAATTGACTCTATGAAGTAAGCATAATGCTAACAAAGTCAGGAAAATTATTGACCAATATACCTTATGAATAAATGCAAAAATTCCCAATAAAACTGTAGCCAGGGGGTGGGGTGGGCAGGGAGAAAAATGCAACAATGAATGACCGGAAATCCTAAGTCTCTGTAAACTGTCATTAAAATGAATAAATAAAAAACTCCAAACAAACAAACAAACAAACAAAAACCAAACCCCTAAACAAAAACCTTTAGCCAATAGGTCACAGCATTATATGGCTTTTTGTTGGTGTGGTTTTTTTAAAATTTTTAAAAAAAATTTATTTTGTTGTTGAATTGGATCCTATTGGCACAGGAGATTGCCTCTCCTTCTCCAGCGAAGGAACTGGTGGATTCAAACCACACGCCTTCGAGACTGCACCACAGTTTCAAATATGTAAAAAATCACCCAATGTAATTAAGTGGGATTTATACCAGGCATGTAAGAGTGGTTCAACACTACAAAACTGTTCTCAAATTCCTAGTCAGAGAAATAAGACCAGAAAAGGAAATAAAAGGTAACCAAATTGGCAATTGAGGAGGCAAAACAATCTCAGTTTACAGATGATTCCACACATAAAAATTCTGAAAAAAATTACTGGAAATAACTGATTTGGCTAGCAAAGTGGCTAAAGTGGGTGCAAGATTAACATAGAAGCATTTGCATTTCTCTACAGTAACAAGAATCCTGATGAAAATAAAGAAAATAATGCTATGTACAATAGCTATCAAAAAGGTGAAATACTTAGGAGTGAGTCTAATCAGAGATACAAAAGATTAAAAAACAAAAAAAATTCCCTTCCAATGTAAAACTATACAGGCTTCAGCATGGATTACTTCAACATGAAGAAAACAAAAATTCTTACAACTGGACCAATAAACAACCTCAGGATAAATGGCAAAAAACCCCTGAAGCTGTCAATGATTTAAATTCATTTAGATCCATAATCAATATTCCTGGAAGCAGTAGCCAAGAAAGTAAAGAGAGTAAAGAATGGACTGCACTGGACGAATCTGCTGTGAAAGATCTCTTTACACTTTTAGAGAACAAGAATGTCACTTTAAAGATTATGTACATCTGAACCAAGCTATAATATTTCAATTGCTTCACATGCATGTAAAACTGGACAAAGACTAAAATATAATTGATGCTTTTTCATTATGGTGTTGGTAAAAAATATTACATCTATCAAGGAAAGGAAAAAGAAAAAAAACTGTCTTAGAAAATGACACAAGGTATTGTGAGACTCAGTCTCTATACTTTAACCATATTAGCTGGAGGACCAATGAAAAAGGCTACCAAGCCTTAGCCAGCTAAGACAATTCCCAGAAAGATAGACTGATGTAGTAACTGCAATTATTGGATTAAGTAGAGACTATGAGGACGGCACAGGACTAAGCAATGTTTCACTATGTTGCACACAGGATTATTATGAGTCAGAGCTTATGCAAAGGCACCTAACAACATAAAAAAGAAAAAAAATTTACAAAATTCTACAAGAGACAATGAATGAGATCTACACCAAGAGAAAATTGCATCATGCTCACTGACAGGAAGATATAATGGTATCAAAATATCACCACTACCAAAAATGATCTATAGATGTAATGAAATTCCAATCCAGATTCAATTATCATTTCTCAAAGAGACAGAAAAACTGATTTACCAAATTTGAATGAAAAAGAAAGAATCTAGACAAGCAAAGCACAACTAAGGAAGAAAAAGTAGTAGTAGTAAGCCTTACACTTAACTGAACTCAAAACCTACTCCACATCCTCCATGTTGAGCAAAACAACCACTGGCCCAATGACAACTGGTCCAATGAAACAGAAGCGAGAATCCAGAATTAAATCCAGGCACTTAGGGACAAGACAACAGATCTTCAACAACAACAACAACAACAACAACAACAACAACAACAATGAATCCCATCAAGTGAGAAAAGACCTTAACAAAAGATGCTGGCAAAAAGCACCATTTCTACTCATTTGTAGAAAACAGGGAGAGAAAAAAAAATGCCTATCTCACACTATATATAAAAATTTAAATTGAGAAAACAAACAAAAAACCCCAAGAATTTAAATTGGATCAGGCAGACACACTCATAAAACCTAAAACTATAAAGATCAAAGAAACAGCAAGGGCAAATTTTGTTAAGGGCAAATTTTGTTGAGTAACTACTGAAGTTGTAGAAAATTGTCTATTCCAGCAAAGTAGCAAGATTAACATACAAAATCACAGAAAGAACTAGTTCAAAGTACTAATGAATCATCTGAACTTCAACCTGAGTCTAGATGAACTAGACCCCATTGCTGGCCACTCTACAAAATATAGAACAAACAAACAAAATATAAAAATGGTCAAGCTTACAGAACTGAAAGACTGATGGTGCCTCTAGCCCTCAGTCAGCCTTCAAGCATGGAGAAGTATGTGCATCTCCATGGCTCCAGGTGTAGCCAAACACCACACTGGGCTGTAAGATGAGTAAAACCACTAGGGAGGCATTCCTTCCTTGGAATAATCAACCACCTACACAAAAAAAGTGGTATTTGCCCAGGGATATTGCTCAAAGGCAGGAAGGTGTAGGACAGAAGGATTAATAAGAGGGATAAAGTGGAAAGATATCCTGTATGGACTAGTGCTACAAAACAAAATGTGTATGAATTGTAAAACCAATTCTTTTTGTAACTTCTACGTAAAACACAATTTGAAAAAAAAAGTTAATATAAAAACAATATGGAAGTGGGTTTCCTATTAAAGTTAATTACCAAAAGGGAGATTTTTGCTGGACTAAATGAAACAAAGATTTTTATGGATGAAAGAAAATTGGTAAAATAGCAATAAAACATACACAACTTACCAGGGAATTCTTCCTTTAAGTTAGGAAAATTCATATTTGTGTACAGAACTGGTGCAACTGTTGCCATTTCACCCAAAGCCTCTTCTTTCTCCCACTTCAGGGTACTTCTCTGGGTATTTGACATAGTATCATTTTCTCCTTCCATTGGAGGAGCTGAGGATGCTGTCCAAGAGCTACTAGGATCATTCAACAGTGCATTAAATGCTGGATTTTTGTCCCTGGGAAATAATATAAGAATTTTACAACCATAAAATAACTCTTAAAATAGTACAGTTAAAATACAACGTTCATTAAAACCAAAGTAAAAAGTAACATGCACGACAAATGCTGCAGAAGACTAAAAAAATGTAGTAACAGCAATACTGTGCACAATAATTTAAACACACTAATCTAGTTAAGAGGTACAAGAAAAATGACTGTGCCTTAAGTTTCCACAGAAAGACTTTTAAATACCTGGCATCAGTGTAAGGATGTTGTGCTATAGCAGAAAAAGTTCCCAGTCCAATTCCAGGAGGCAATGAATTATGTGGGAGATGAGGACTGGGTCCAATAAGGCCATTCATGAGCGGGATCCGTGAAAAAACATCTTAAAGACAAACATAATTTGAGTCAAATAGCTGTACATAACTCATTAATTCTGGGGGCGGGAGGGAATCCAAACAAGTAAAAAACATCTAAATAAAAACCTACTAACACTACACAATAGCATTAAAATAATTACACCAAAATACTGCTACGAATGGCTTAGTTATGAAATGGTGAAATATGGTTTTTAGAACTGTATTTAAGAGACCCTAATGGTACAAATGTTAAATATTTGACTACAAACACAAAAGTTGGTAGTTTGAATCCATCAGCTACTCCATGGAGGAAAGATGAAACCGTGTACTCCTATAAAGATTACACCGTGGACACAGTAAGGGGCAGTTCTCTATCCCTATATGGTTGTTACTAATTAATAAATCAGTAGTAACAGGTCTCTATGTGTACACATTTTATCAGGTTTTATTGAAAATAGAATGTGTTTGTAGGCTGAAATAGAATTTCCATTTTTATATAGATTTATTGAGATAACATATGTACAGTTTATGATATAAGGAACTGAACAGAAGATTTCAAGGTGCAGCTCAGGAAGACAAAGCCAAGTATGACAATGAAATGTACAAAGAAATGGCATCAGAAAATCAAAAGGGAACTTGTTTGGCATTTCTCAAGCTGAAGGAACGGAAGAACAAATTCAAGCCCCGGTTTCCAATAATTAAAGGATGCTATGGGCATCCATGGTGGACAGTGTTGGCTGGAGCTTCCCGACTAAATCAAGCCTGGAAGCAGGAACGGCATCCACTTCCAAAATGGCTTGCCTCCAGAAACTCTATGTATGAACAGTGCTCAGGCTGTTCGTTCATAGGGTCGCTATGAGTCATCTATGACTTGACGGCATTAAACGACAACAACAACATGGAGAGAATACTGAATGATCCAGGAAGTATCAAAACATGGCAGGCATACACAGAGTCATTGTATACACACACACACACACACAATTGGCTGACAGAGAGAAATTACACTAAACAGGCAATGGTGATGAAGGAGGAAGTTCAAGCTGCTCTGAAGGAACTGGCAAAAAAATAAGGCCCCAGAAGTTGATGAAACATCAACTGACATATTTCAACAACCAGATGGAAGTGATGTAATACCAACTGACATTTTGCAAAAAATGCAGCCCTGCATGTGTGCACCATATTGTGCCAAGAAATATGGAGGACAAACCACCTGGCCTAAAAAGACTGGAAAAGATTTATATTTATTCCTATTCACAAAAAAAGGTGATCAAACAGAGTGTGGAAATTATCAAACTGTACACCCGCAAGCAAAATCCTGCTGAAGATTATACAAAACCAACTAGAACAGTATATCAATAGAGAACTGCCAGAAATTCAAGCTGGATTTAGAAGAGGCCGTGGCACTAGAAATATCACTGCCAACGTCAGATGGCTCTTGGCTGAAAGCAAAGAGTATCAGAAGAATGTTTACCTACATGTCATTAATTATGCAAAAAACATTTAACTGTGTGAATCATACCAAACTGGTGTTAACATTGGAAAAATGGGAATCCCAGAACACTTCATTGTGCTCATGCAAAACCTGTATTTAGATCAAGAAGCTGTTGTCAGACAAAGCAAGGAAACACTGCGTGGCTCAAAATAAAGAAAGGTGAGCATCAAGGATGTGTCTTTTCTCCATACCTTTTCACTATAAACACAGAACAGATAATTTGAGAGCCTGGGGTTTAAGAGGAGAAATGTACCATCAGGATTGGGAAAGACTCACCAAAGAACTAAGTCGTACAAATGGCATAACCTTGCTTGCTAAAGGTTGAGGACAACCTGAAACATGTGTTGCAAGTGGTCAAGGGCTTAAGTCTTCAACATGGATTGAAGCACAACATCAAGAAAAAAGATTTTCACCACTAGGCCAACTGGCAATACCATGACAGATGGAAAAGAGATTGAAATTGTTAGCAATTTCATCTTGCTTGGATCCACAATCAATCAACACTCTTGGCACCAGCAGTCAGAAAATAAAAAGATGAATTGTATTGGGAAAGTCTGCTGTCAAGTACCTCTCCAGAGAGCTAAAGAGCAACAATGTCAGTTTAGAGATTAAGGCGTGCCTAATCTAGGGCTATGGTCTTCTCAATTACTTACTATGCTGGACAATGACTAAAGATAACAGAAGAATTATCCATGTCTTTGACTTATGGTGCCGATGAAGAGTACTGAATGTATTATGGACTGCCAAGGTTCAGTTAAGTCCTGGAGAGGGTGAAACCAGTTTGCTACTTGGAGAAAATGATTTTGAAACTCTGTCTTGCAGATTGTGGGCATGTTGCCAGCAGGAACCAGTCCTTGGTGAAGGACAAAGTTGGAAGAGTTGAGAGTTAGTGCAGGAGAGGAAGATCCTGGATGAGATGGATTAACAGTGACTGTAGAAATAGGGGCAGGTGTGCCCGAGGCAGTGAGACTGGCTCAGGAGGGAGCAAGGTTCAGAGCTACTGTTCATAGGGTCTCTACGGGTTGTAGTCAACTCGGCAGCTCATAACAACAATAACATGGTGGCTTTGTGGTGAGAAACTGTACTGCTAACCCAAACGCATGCAGTTAAAATCCACCAGCTGTTCCACGGAAAAAAGATGAGCAGTCTCCTGCTGTGTGATTTACTGCCTCTGAAAACCCACTGGATGGTCAGCTATTATGCACACAACAACAACAACCACCATTAAATATGTATCAGTTCTACAAGAATGCAACTTAGCAAATGCTAGTTAAGACTTTTCAGTGAAATGCTCTTTCATTTAAAATTTATAGATGTTTCTTCTATTTTCATCCTATTCCTGTTACTACAAAAAAATTGCTTATGACAAATTGACATGGTCTCTCTCAGTTCCTAAGTAACTTCCTATTAGGAATTAGGTGAAGGTTTTCTAAGATACTTCTGAACATGTAATATTTTATCTATTACCACTAATTTGGCAATTATTAAAAAGACCTACAGTTTGCATTCTGGTCACACTGGGTTTCTCTTTACATATGACCTTCCTGGTTTTGGGTTTATAATTCTGTTAAAGACAATTGGTTGGATAGCAAGAAAATGGATGCAGCCCAAATGCCAATCAACAAACGAATGGGAAGAGAAATTGTGGTAAAGTCCCACAATGCAATACTAGGCAGTACAAAGCAGCAACAATTTTGTAAATTATAACTTAGGGGAGACTAGAGAACATTTTACTGAGCGGAATACTCCAGTCACATAAGGACAAAGTGCTAAGAGGCATAGAGCAATGTTAATTAATTATATAAAATTAAAAAAAAAATAAAAATATAAAGTATGTGAACTTACATAAAACACAAAGTATATGGACAAAACATAATATATGATTATATGCAAACCAATTTTATTTTTTTTAAAAAAAGGAAATGAAAAAGAAAAAAGATAATTGGTTGGGTGGATTCCCTGCCCTATAGTCCACTTCACACACTTTGGGGGATAGTTTTATTATACAAATGCGGTGCATAAAACTCACATGGAGATTAACCAATTACTATGTCAGTTAAGTGACCATGGCGTAAAATGGAGAGCCACAGAGAGATTGAGGGGGAGCCTCACTACCATGAAGATGACCTTGAAGTCTTTCTTCTTATTAAATACTATATTTCCAGAACAAATTGAGTTCACAAGAAATCTTTATTTACTGATGAAGCTAAGACTTCAAATCTTCAGTACAGATTAAACTTTAATAAAAAGAAAGTAAAAGCTCTCACAACTAAACACTATAAAAACAGACAAAAGACGGACAGTGTTAAGGATTTCATTTTACTTGGATCTACAATCTATGCCCACAGAGCAGCAGTCAAGAAATCAAGTGCTATAAAAAAACTCATTAAGGTGTTAAAGATCAAGAACATCACTTTGAAACCTACAGCATACCTAACCAAAGCCATGATACTTTCAATTGCCTCCTGCATGTGTGTGCAGGGAGCACTGGTGCCCTAGTGGTAAAAAGGTGTGCTGCAATCCCAAAGGCATGCAATTTGTTTTTATTTTTTTTTAATTTAGGTTGTTTATTTTTCATTTCAATGAACATCTACAGAGATTTGGGGATTCCATTCACTCATTGTTGCACCCTTCTCCCCGCACAAACCCCTCCCCCCCCATTTGCTACTCTCCTTGAAAAGCAAAAGAAAAACTCCCTCATTGGTACACA
>NW_006399911.1:893119-895943 GCF_000299155.1 Elephantulus edwardii | reverse complement strand
GGGGGGGGGGTCAGCTATGGATGGGTCAACTTGATGGTATACAACAAAAATGAATGTGGAAGCTTGACCGTGATGAAGAATGAAGACCTGAAGCCTTGAAATTGGAGCGTTGGTGAAGACGGAACATATCAAAGATTGTCAAAAGAACAAAGAAATCTGTCTTGGAAGAAGCGCAGTCTGAAAACCCCTCATAAGAGAGGATAGGGAGATTTCATCTACATTCTTTGGGCATATTATCAGGAGTGCTCAATTGCTAGATGAAGATATCTTGTTAAAGCAGAAGACCAGTCAAAAAGAGGAAGATTCTCAATGAGAAGGAATGACAGTGGCTACTGTGGGTTTAGCACAGAAAAGATTGCAAAGGATGATGCTGGAATCAGATCTTGTTTCATTCTGCCATGTATGGGGTCACTGGGTCAGTGTCAACTCGACAGCACCTAACAGTTACATGTGTCAAATGCTGTTATATTAACTTTATGCATATTTACTCACTGAATCCTCAAAACTCTATGAAATAGGTTATTTACGACAGTTTCATTTTAGAGAAGTTGATTTATTTGTTTACAGACAGGAAACCAAATAGCATTTATTATTACTGTATTTAAGATGTGATCTTTCGAATGGAATCCCAAAATCTCTGTAGATGTTCATTGAAATGAAAAATAAACAACCTAAATTTAAAAAAAAAAAAAAAAAAAGATGTGATCTTTCCCCATTCAAATCTACCGAACTAGTATACTTACACTGCAAATAAAATAACCTTTATCAGGGTATGAAAAATATGAAGAATCAACACCCGTTCCTCTTCACTGAACTTTATGCTTTCAAGTTACTATCTCTCAGTTTTCTTGATCTTTCTGTTCTCTGCTTTCTGATATTTTTTATTACTGTCAACATATTCCCATCTGCCTCCCTTCCTTATCACTCTTACTTAGGATTATAAATAATGTTCTCATGGTCCAATGAAATCACATCTTTGTAGTTCTTAACCTGCTGAATATTACAAACACCCTAACAATCTTTTCCTATTTTTTTTCTTAAACTTTATTATTTTTTGTTTACTGTCAAATTGGATCTGTCTGGTACAGGAGATTGCCACTCCTTCTCCAGCAGAGCATCTGGTGGATTCGAACCATGGGCCTCTAGGATTGCAGTGCAGCAATCTTTTCCTATTTTTGTTTAGAGATTTTAAAAGGTGAAAGAAAAGGAATAGTAAATGGACATCTAACAGGAATCAGATCAGAAATGTATATACTTCAACACATTCAATTAAAAAGAAAAGTTTCGTGCTCGCTTCGGCAGCACATATACTAAAATTGGAATGATACAGAGAAGATTAGCATGGCCCCTGCGCAAGGATGACACGCAAATTCGTGAAGTGTTCCATATTTTTGACCCTGAAATTAACCAGTCTGTAATGAGGGCTAACTCCTTTCACCTACAAATTTCGTCTTTGGATACAAAGCTAAGTGGATAGTCCTTACAGAGGGACTGTTTAAAAAGAGGCAGAGAAAAGAAAAAAAAAAAGTTTCTCAATACTTTATACTGGCAGAAATATTATTCTTCCCATAAATTAAATCAGCATCAATAATTCATACATCTTAATCTAGAGTTAAAATCTTCACCTGTCTAAAAGAAATTAATTCTATTTCCACTGTATACATGTATTCACATTGAGTATTCTTTGTCCCATGTTTCCAGATAACAGGACTGTCCTCCTCGTCAGCACTGCTTAGCTTAATTCATTTTTTCTCCTAGTTCACATCCCTTCAGCAGCACAGTGCTACTTATTCTAATTTTACTGTTTCTCATGTGATCTTTTTTTTCAAAATAAGGTTTGCAGACATCTTTACACAGAACCTAAAATTATCACTTAGTCTAAACCGTAATATAAACTCATTAGCATTATTTTCTGTCTCAAATTAACTTGTGACATTGAAGCCAATTATGTAGCTGTCAAATTATATAGTTCATCAGCCCATTCCTCTGGTATTGAACCTTCATTAGCTCTCTGAAGTCTAGATGAATTAAAGGCCAAGCACTAGTAACTATTCTTTGTTAAAATAGTCCTCTATAACCTAGACCTTTATGATAACTTTATGCATATTTACTCACTGAATCCTCAAAACTCTACAAAATAGGTTATTTATGACGGTCTCATTTTAGAGAAGCTGATTTATTTGTTTACAGACAGGAAACTAAATTCAAGTTTCAAGTTTTGCCTCCTTAAATCAAGATCACTTATCATTCCTTATTTGCTCTGGAAAATGGAAAGTTCCCATTCCTTGAACATGTCACTGTTTATCCATCTGACTCATTGTTATCTTTAAACTAGACTATTATTCTTTTAAACAAGAATGTTGACTCTTAAGGTTTTACTTGACACATACTCTACATCTCTCTACGACATTTAAGCATCCTCCACTATCTCTAAAGAACTCATCCCCTGAAACACTTAAAAATGAGGTTGTACTTATTGAAATTATAACCATTAAACATTTTATGATGTTGTTGTGTACCATCGAGTTGGAACCAATCCATAACTGACCCTCTGGTGTGTTTTCAGAGGCAGTTAATTGCACAGGAGGAGACTGCCCATCCTCCTCCCACAAACATTTAATAGAGGAATAAATTTTTAAGAGATGTATCATAAAAAACAAAAACCATTCAGTTACAGAATACACGGTGATAATTTTACCATGTCATGAAGAGAAATACTCAAGAATTTTTAACTATTAAGAAAGTATAGTTCTGGTGTGAAAAACAATGTGTATGAACTTTTTAAGTAAACCAGTATGTATGTATGTATGTATGTATGTATGTA
>NW_006399911.1:886016-893019 GCF_000299155.1 Elephantulus edwardii | reverse complement strand
TTTTAAAGAGTATAGATCAATGAGTTCTTTTCTGGGGTTGCCTTGGTTCTTTGGAGAAACAGCTCAAGAGAAGCAACTTAGTTGCTCTCCCTCCACTGGGAGGTATCTAAACTGTGGTTGAGCTGGTCTCTACCTACAGAGATTTTTACTTTTGAACATTATCCTAGTTGACTGAGTAACAATGAATGGCTGAAATCTGGTTTGGTGAGAAAGCCCTGTACTGTACCTACTGAAGACTGGGATATGTAAAAAGCTGACTGTAATGCAGTGGTTTCATGGATTCCTGGCTGACAGGAACCAGGAAGTGTGGGTCCCTTTCGATGTGGCAGCCCTGCCAGGCCTGGTTAAAAAAAAAAAGGTAAGAGAAAAGGCTATAGCGTGAGGGCTGCTAACAGTTAACTGGAAAAGCTTCAGCTGAGAGAGACACTGGTTATGAGCTAGGCTAGTTAGCACCTGAAATGTCATCAATGAATGGTTGAAGAGTCTGGTAGCACAGAACCATGACTAAAAGAACTGCTACACTGACTATAAGGTGGGCCAGTTAGCTGTGGAAAGGTCAGTGCTTTAGAGGCTCAGGGGAGAGGGTACAATGACAGAGCTGTTGCTAGGAGAGTAGTCGCTGAGAGAGCTGAGCCAGCTGCTACTGGCTATCTGCTGGGCCACTCAGCAGTATAGAGGCTTGTAGAGCATAGAAGACAGTAGTAGCGTGACAAAAAAGCCGTACTTGCTGACTGCTGACAGAAGGTATTGGTGCCAGCCAAGAATGGTCTGAGAATTGTGCCAAGCAGAGTATATAAGCTCACTGGCTTGATGGGTTCGTTTCCATGAGCTCCCTGGTCAGAAACTATACTGCACTGAATAAGGGAAGGATTTGCTCTCTACCTGGGATTACTCTAGACTTTGCCTGTGTACTGCTTGACACTGATCCTGAGCTATTCCTACTACTTCCAAATTAATGGTGTTCGTTCCTTAATACAAGCATATGAGTTCTGAGTGGCTTACGCAATAACTATCAAATTCAGCAGAGAAGTAGAGTGTGATGTGAGGAATGACTGATAATGGAAACAATGAAGGGAGAAGGTAGTAAGATATACATATAACCTGTACTTCACAGGAATTAAGAGTGCACCCCGACTCTTAACCTTACTCATTCAGACAATTCATTGTACTTTGTATGATGTACATTGTACTTTCTGACAGTCACTATATCATCTTATAGAAAACATATGAGGGAAATTAAGGAAAGACGCTTTGATGAGACTTTTATCCAAATGTAAGCCACATGTCTAGCAAAGAATCAATTATTTGGAGACAAAATTGGTAAACCACAAAACTAGTAATAAAGTTTTATCTAATAAAACAAGTTATTTGTACATTTCAATACCTATGTCTTACAGGATAAGTGGTTACAAAGCCATCAATGTTAAATTACTCAATTTAGATTGAGAGGAATGATTCCATACTCTTTTAAAACCTATATGCTCCCATAAACTTCAAACTCTATTTCTGCAGGAAATACCATATGTGCAACACAAAATGACATGGAATCTTCAGATATATCCCTACAGATTTAAGTCAGGGTATTGGATTTCAGAAGATTTTCTAAAAAATAAACTTTATTTTATCTTGCAATTAGTTACCTGAAGAAAGCTGGTAATTAAAAAATCAGCAAATTTTCACAAAATTAGGAATTTCAATAGAGTCAATAGGTAGAAAAACCACTTTTTTTTTTTCTGTGCATAGTATAATGAGCCAGGGTATATAATACAGAGTTATGAACAAAGGAGATAAAGCCGTACACTTGATAACACTCTGAATTTAAAAGATCATAATTACCTAAGGAGGTAATTATCTTTGTGCCATGTGCTACAAAGGGAACTGTGGCAGAGAAGTCTGGAGGGAGTTATGCTGTTAACTTTAAGGCCAAACCTCTGAGGTAGTATGGATCCCCACCAGTGGCTCCTTGAGAGAAAGGTGGGCAAGCTCCTGCTGTGCGACTTACAGCAGTGGAAACCCAATGGAGGTCATCTCCAAAGCTTTGTGTATGAGCTATAAAAAAGCAGCACACAAGTGGGTGTGGTGACAAACTAATCTCTGTATCACTGAAAGATCAACGAATACAAAGCAATCCGGTAAGGCAGGGCAGCTCTCCTAAAGAGCACAACCATGTGTGGTATAGACTATAGAGAAAGGAAGCAGGACAGAAAGTATAAAGAAGGGAAAAGGGCAGGCACTGTGAAGGTCTCACTCCTGTAAATAAATGGGTAAAAGACATCTGGAGATTTTCTAGGCAGTGTAGGATGCAATAAACTAGAATTTTTCTATGATTATTAAAGAGGGTTTCCCCTATCAGTCTGTATATGGGATTATTAAAAAGCAGGGCAAAATTTCCATAGTCTTATACATTAAATAAACCAAACCTAACCAGTTGCTACGAATCAGTTCCAACTTATGGCTACCACATGCATCAAAGTAGAAGAACTTACCTACATAAGCTTTCTTTCTATTTTTATTGTTAAAATGCACAGATCATACAACAGTTTTCTACACAATTCAGTGACATAGACTGAAGTCTTCATATTGTACAACCATTCACACTTTCTTTTTCTGAATTGTTCTGGCTATACCTACAAAAAGTCACTGAGCCCTAAGTTCCCAAAGGTCTTTCTAGCAGTTAAGCAGGTATTTTGCTGGTTCAGTCAAACTATTTTTATTTTCCCCCCACTCCTCTGAGAAGACTTAAGTGCCTAATTTTGGTTGAGGGTTTAAAGATTATCTCAGAGCTGTTGTTTTAAGATTTACTCAGCACTTTCAATTGGCAAGTCAGTGCTTTTATGATTGGGCAACCAGGCCTCTTCTCAACTGTGTCAGCTGAACAGCTCTTAATCAATGTGATTCTTTACTCACCATGTTCTGAAAGTATTAACTTGTCCCTTTCCCCACTGTTAGTCACCACTAATAAACTCTGCATTCCAGCCATTTGTCTGTTATTTCTTACCTAAGTCAGTTCTATTTCTTCTTTCATGAATGATTTATTTAATTTAGAATAACAGTTTTACTGAACTCACTGCCAGTGAGTCGGAATGGACTCATAGCTGACCTTCCAATGGGCTTCTGAGGCTGCATAATCTCCCGGGAGGAGATGATCCATTGTTAGTCAGGGAGTTGTATATCTGAACAGCCAGAAAGATACGGCCTTTGTTAGCAGCACAGCTCTCTTCAGAGCTCTTTCTCCACTGTCGGTAACCACTTAGGAACTTTCCTTGCCCTTGTCTTTTTACATAAGCAAGCTTATACAGTATTTCTTCTTTTGTGAATGTTGTTGCATTCATCATGACGTCTTTAGGTTTCATCTATATAGTAGGATAAATCAAGATTTGATTTCTCTGATTGGTTTAGTAGTACTATTTTGTATGTATATTCCAAATTTTATTTATCCATTCATACACTGACAGGTACTTGGGTTATTTCCACTGTTTGGATACTTGTAAATACCATTTACTGCAATGAGCAATGATTTACAAGTCTTTGAATCTCTACTTTCAAGGGTTTTAGTTATATACTTAGACATGAAACTCCTGGGCCATCTAGAACTATTTTTTACTTTTTTGAGGAACTGCTACATTATATTCCATTGAGATGGTGCCGTTTTACATTCCTTCGTGCAAAGAACCAGGATTCTAATTTTCCCACATTCTTGCAAACATGTATTATTATTATTATTATTATTATTGTTTATCTTGGGTATCTCATTTCGGGAGTGAAATGGTATTTCACTGTAGTCTGCATATGCACTTTTATTATGGCTAAGGATGTGGAACATCTTTTCATGTTTGAGGGTCATATGAATTGAGTATTTATTCAAGTCCTTTACCTATTTTATTGCTGGGGGTGTCTACCCTTGTAAAAGTTTATACAAATTTTCATTTTTAGATTCTAATCAGATCTAAGATTTCTGAAAACATTCTGCCAGTTGGGAGATTGCCATTTCACAGTTTCAGTGAAATCTTTAAAAAATAGAAATTTTAATATTTATGAGGTCCTATAGATTTATGTTGTCATTTACTATTAATGCTTTTGTTTCTTCCTATATCCTGTTTCATTTCTTTGCATGTGGAATTTCAATTTTCCCTGGACCATTTATTGAAAAGTCTTTTCTCTATTAAATATACTTTTTTGTAAAAAAGTCTGTTAACTATATGGATGTGTAGATTTATTACTGAATTTTGGAGATTCCTGACTAAAACAAGCCTGGAAGCAGTAACAGCATCCACTTCTGAAATGGCTTGCCTCCTGAAACTCTATGTATGAACAGTGCTCAGGCCTTTCATTCATAGGGTCACTATAAGTCGTCTACGACTCAATGTCACCTAACAACAGTAACAACGACAACTACAAAGAGAGAGCTACGTTGGCCTAGTGGACAGAAAGTTATGCTACCAAGCCAAAGGTGGGTGATTTTAATCTATGGCCCTCAGGCCGGGATCAAATAGTTTTCCTGTCAAACATTCTTCCAGGTGATACAGCACTGGTCTATGCATTGCTGTACAGAGGTAAATCATGGCTGCTGTGATGCTAAACACTGGGACCCTGATGTACCAAACGTGGTAATGGGTACCCATGGTGGACAGTGTTTGCTGGAGCTTCCCGACTAAAACAAGCCCGGAAGCAGGAGCAGCATCCACTTCCAAAATGGCTTGCCTCCTGAAACTCTATGTACGAACAGTGCTCAGGCCTTTCATTCATAGGGTCTCTATGAGTCGTCTACGACTCGATGGCACCTAACAATAACAACAAGTCTAAACAGCCACTGCTTTTGCAGTACCTACTCTACCTGTTACAGCATATTTGAAATAAGGAAGTGTGAGTCCTCCTCCTTTGTTCTTCTCTTTCAATACTGCTTTATCTAATGTAGGACTTGTTCCATTCCACATGGAGTTGAAGACTGCTGCTGTTAGGTGTGGTCAGTAAGAACCAACACATAGCTGCCCTTCCAGTGGGTTTCCAAAGGCTGTAAATGACTTGCAAGGAGACTGCCAATCTTTCTTCCACAAACCAGCTTATAGATTCAAATTGCCCGTCTTTCGTCTTTGTGTTGGCAGCAAAACTCCCTACCTACAAGGCCACCAGAGCTCCCTCCATACAAAAGGCTGCTGGAATACGGATCAGGATTGTGTTCAAACTACAGATTGCTTTGAGTAATACTGACATATTACACCTTCTAATCTATTTTCCCCACTTGTTTACATTTTCATCAATCCCTTTAAATAATATTTTATCATTTTCACTGTAAAAGTATTAATCCTATTGTAAACAGATTGTTTTCCAAATTTCTATTCTCGGTGCTGGTGGATAGTAATCACTTGCCTTTTTTTTGGTGAGCTCTTAACCTTCATTTATGTTAGATTATTAGCTCAAGACATTTTCTTTTATAGTATTATCTCTCTATATAGAATCATAGCATCCATGAAGAGATAATTTTGCTACTTCTTTTTAGATCTGGGCATCTTTTTATTGCTGTAATTAAGACTTCTACTACAATACTGAACAGAAGTTATGAGAATGTGTAATGCTATCTTATATCCTCTTTCACGGAGAAAGTCGGTTTTCTTTTTGTTTAAGGAGAAAACTCTTAATCTTTCATCATTAAGAATAATGTGGGCTGGTGGCTTTTAACATGTGGCCTAAATCATACTGTTGCATTTCCTCTCTACACCAATCTTCAGGAGCTCCAGTGAATGAGTGGCAAGAAGCTGTGCTGCAATCCCATAGGGGTATGGTTCAAATCCACCAGATTCCATGGGAGAAGGATAGGCAATCTACTTCTGTGTAAACAACAATGCTTAAAAATACTTCCTCAAATCTATATATCAATCTTCTTCTAAATTTTCATTGTGAAAAGATGTTGGATTTTATCAAAAACTTTCTCCGCCTCCACCATAAAAAAAGCAACAGCAAAACCCCCATCCCCCAAAGCCCAACAAACACCAACCCCCCCTCCAAAAAACCCAAAACCCCAACCTCACTGTCTACAAGGCAGAAGCAACTCATCACTAATGCTCCAGTAGGTTTTCACAGGCTGTGAATCACATGGGAGGACATTATCTTTCTCCTATGGAGCAGCTGTTGGATTTGAACCAGCTGCCTTGGGTTTGGATGTGTAACTTCCTACTGATTAAAGCTCTTTAACTTTTGCTCTTCTTACGTGGTGTATTATATTGATAAATTTTTCTCATATTAAATCATCTCTGCATTCCTGGAATAAACTCCACTTGGTTAAGGTGTATATTTCTATTTTAGAAAAACTGTTTCTTTTAATACTATGGATTCTCCTTGTTAATGTTTGGCTGATTTTTGCATTTATATACATATAGCTCATATTCTGATAAGACATAGTGAATTTCTTAACTAACATTGTTAATAATAAACAGCATCTTTAGTTAGTTTTATCTGTTATCCCTTATATCAGTATTTGATATCATTATAACATCTTTAGAAAAGAGATGAGTGGAACTTTGTTCCAAGGGAGGACGAAGCAAATCATCTATATTCTATAAAGCACATAATAAATGTGGACCATTATAAAACATGTCATATGTTGAACTTAATAATTAGAATTTTTCAGTAATTTTTTTCATATTTAAGACTGCTTGTTTTCAGACACTGAAAATAAATGCTAACTTTTTCTTGTAGTGTCTTTGTTTTAGGTACAAGGGTTATGTTTATCTTAAAGATTTAATCAGGGAGTATTCAGACTTTATTTTTAACATGTTGTTGCACACTTTTAAAATTGACGACCTTGCTTAGAAACACATTTGCTGTCATTTGGGGCAATGTGTTAAGCAGATAATGTCACTGATTCTCTAAATGTCTGATAGACTCCCCCACCAGGGAAAGAAGAACCTAGTCCAGAAGTACTGTTGTTAGGTTTATGATCACAGAATCAATTCTGTCATCTGTTACAGGTCTGCTGAGGCTTTCTATTTCCTCTTTTTTTTTAACA
>NW_006399911.1:826249-885309 GCF_000299155.1 Elephantulus edwardii | reverse complement strand
CTTCAGTGCTTACTGAATACTGCTGACTGCTCTGTCATACCAACCTGGCTGAACACTGACATTTCATTGTTTATAAAGATAGCTACCTATATGTGTTTAAAAATGGATCCGCACAAAAGAAATAAAAAAACTTTATATACAAATTTGTTTTTGAAAGTACAAAAATAATATTTGTCACTTCTGTCATGCTGACAAGTGGACATGCACGAGAAAAGGTCAGATGTGTCATCTGACAGCTATAGCCTGTATATTTTTAATATGATGAACACACTGCCACTGAATGACAGAAGAAATGTGTATTTCAAAATATTCCATATACTAAATACTGCAATACTCGC
Organism: Elephantulus edwardii; assembly: GCF_000299155.1. Classification (NCBI taxonomy): domain Eukaryota; kingdom Metazoa; phylum Chordata; class Mammalia; order Macroscelidea; family Macroscelididae; genus Elephantulus; species Elephantulus edwardii. Next base: position 884,971 of record NW_006399911.1, on the reverse strand, counting down.
TGCATGTATAGATGCCAGTAATAACAGCCTTCATTCTACTTGATTAAAAGTCTTAAGCTAGCTAATATAAAGCGCACTAAAAACCACAATAGTTTAAAGAATCTACAATCTTATATAAAGAAATTAAAAATGTACAAAATATAACTATAAAAGCAAAGAATTACTGCCATGCAAGATTTAAACTAAATGCATAGAAATGCAATTTAAACGGCAAAGTCAGGTTTACATAACACTCCAGATCAAAAGGTCAGTGGTAAATCCTACCAACAAAATGCTTAAGAATGATTTAGGAAAAGAAATACATTCTCTCTGCTGGTATAAATCAGATCTTCAAATCCATGGGCTGAGTCTTATTTCAAGAAATTAGCTCTTTAACAGTTGTTTTTATGAAATCTTTCCTTTCAGTTAAATCATAAGCTGGATAATTTTCATATACCTCTTTGCAAATCTGTTTCATTGTGACTTCCTCCAGGTTAGTATTTGCCAATAATTTTTTAACTGTTTCCTTTAACTCTTCGTCTGTAAGAGGCTTCTTCAATTTTTTAATTAAGAGGTTCATCATCTGAACTATCTTCTGATTCACTTTCTTTCTTGGAACTGTTTTGATTCTTCTTGGTGGTGTTGCTATCTGCCTTCTTAACATTAGCACTTTTTGCGGATTTTTTACTTTTAGAAGCAGCTTTAGGCTTAGGCTTTTCTTTCTTAGGTGTCTTTTTTGGCGGGCTGGGTGGGGGTTCTCTCTCCCTCGGTGGTGGGGTCCGAGGACGACATGCTGTGGTCGTCCGTCTTAGGGTCACCCACCCTCGGCCCGCAGCCAGCCCACAGCGGTGCCGGAGGGAAGGACTGAGACCCAGGAGTGACTAAGTTGTCTCCTCCTTCCCGCAGCCAGAACGCTGGCGCTCCCTTATTTCCTCTTGAGTTCAGCATGGTTATGTGTCTCATTAGTCCATCTCATCTAGATTATCTAATTATTACCATACAGTTGTGCATAATGTTGTTTTATTATGTTCACTTCTAGTAGGTCATTTGTAGTATATTTCCTCTTTTGGTTATTTGCATCTTCTGTTTGTTAGCCAGTCTAAAAATGTGTCAATTTTACTGATATTTTCAAAGAAGTAACTTCTAGTTTTATTGATTCTATTGAAACTCAGTTTTCTATTTAACTGGATTTTGCTCTGATCTCTGCTACTTCCCTTTCTTTCTGATACATTTAGGCTTAGTTTCTCTAATTCCTCAAATTGTTAGGTGTGATTACTGGAGAGCTTTATTTTTATCTTTGTTAGTATTTACTGTTTATTAGTTTCCTTTTTAATACTGCCTCCACTGCATCCTCTATGTGCTAGTGATATGCTTTCATTTTAGTTGGCTGTTAGAAATACTTATAATCCATTGGGATTTTAATGGCTTATTTCTAGGAAGTGGATCATCAGATGTTTGAGGCACCTCTGGTGCGATTTAAACTATCAACTTTTCAATTAGCAAACAGATACTATTTGTGCCAGCTAGGAACAACATGTTTTTGTCAGCTGCTGTCAAGTAGACTTTGACTCATACAGTTTATCTGAGGAGTCTAGGTGGGTTCAAACAATCAATCTTATGGCCAGCGGTTAAGTGCTTAACCAACTGCACTATTCAAAAACTCCTATAAGCATATATTTACACAAAAAATTACAAATATATGAAAATATGTAGAAGTATATTCATAAAACTTTTCTGTAAAAACATACCCTGGTTGTGTACTGGTAACAGCTGTGATGGGGGTGGAGCTTGTGGCAATGGGGTTGGCTGAGTGGTTACAGGACTAAGTACAGCAGTAAATAAGTCTTCAACATCCTTTCCTCCAAGCTCTATGAAGTAAATAATAAGAGCAGTAAGATTATGTTTGTTGAGGAATGCCATTTTAATAAATGAAAAATTCAGAATGCACATACCTGGAATTTTATATAACTTGCCAAGAATTGCTCCTAAGATAAAAATAAAAAAACAGAAATATTAACAGTCACCATTTAAATATAATGTGTAAAAGAATATTTGATACAGAAATTTTAAGTATAGTAGGTAAATTATAAGTAGGCATGCAAAAATCTTTGAAAATCATATTTACTCATGTGTTTTAGAAAGCCTAGATGTAGGGCAAATATTTTACCATCTGTGACCATTTTGTCTAGCTCTGGACTGAGGATTCCATCTAGTTGTTCTTCACTTAATGGTCGTGAACTCTGACTGACACTTGGCTGAGGCAGAGAAGAAGGATCATCAGCGACGTGACCAATATCTATTCCAGCTAAAAGAATGAGGTAAGCAGATTAAAAAGTGATCAACATACTTAGACATGAAACTATTTACCAATAATAATCAATTTTCAACAATACCCTAAAAGAGAAATGGAACGTCTGTACTTCTGAATAATCAGGATTATTTTACAGACTAGCTATTCAATCAATAAAACTTAAGTACAAAGTATTTTTAGACATAACTGCTAATTATATCTTAATTTAAAAATATGTATTTCTTGAGTAACTCAGACATATATAATTTTAAATCATTGGTAATTGCCACAAAAGCACCAAATTATTTAAGATAGAATCTTTACAAACCTATGTATTTCCTTTAACTTGGAAAATAATGACACCAAACATACAGTTCAACAATTATATATAATTCGTGAAACAGAGGGCTATTTCACAAATTAATGAAATGCTCTAAAACTCAATCTTTTATAGCCATTATGGTTTGTAAACAATTTCAAATACAGAAAATATTTTTAAAAATATTCCACAGTTCCAAGCAAGATAGAGGTTATGTTTACAATATTATGAAATAATTATTCACAAATAAATTGGTATTTTATCTCACATAAATTGGCATTTTTATGAAATTCACATGTAAAAGTGGCTTACTGCCCACTTTTTTTCATGTTTTCTAAATATTATTATTCCAAAAAGTGAAAATTCAATTCAGTCTATTCTTATTTGACAGGAGCAACATTAAGACTTTGTAATATTATAAATTATTATCAGAATAGAACTATACATTGGAAAGAAAGGACAGTAATAAAAAGAACAACTAGAACCAAACTACGGAGACAGTAATTCAAAGCACAGTTCATCTGTACTATGCTTTAGCCACACACACAAGGTGGTAAGGTGTGAATTAGTGACAAAGTAGCGTTACGAACATACATGCATGCACCTACAGGCTGTTTCTGCTGAAACCACTATAGAAAAGAAGACTACTACTAGGCAGCGACCATCCATTGCAGTTTCTTACCAAATGTAAATGGTGAGCTGTCAACCTGGAAAGTGCATAAATCAAGACCTACAAGACCCAAACCAATAAAATGGATGATTACCACAAGGGAGGGGAAATGCAAACAAAAGAAGAATCAAGGTACTGCAAGAATATAAGGCTACATGCCTTAAATATAATCAGAAAGGCAGTGGAAATTAGCTACCCTTCTAAAGCAGAAAAGCTGATGTAGATAAAATGTTGAGTTTTCTGACAAAGTGAAGAAAGCCTCAATAATTGGGGGAAAAGAAAAAAATTAAGTAAATTTGTTCCACGCACTTCTCACACATATCATAAAAATAGAAAGACTATAAATCATACAAACCTGAATGATCAACTGATTTTGCTAGATCATCTGAAATAATTCCAAGGATGTCATCATCTGTATTTAACACTTCTGAAAGATCGGCTAGTGGATCATCGGTAGCACCTATACACAAAAAGTATATTTTAGAAATGGTAGTATTTTCTTAGGGATGATAGTTGAACATAGCTTCATGGCTAACAAACACATGAAGAAATGCTCAAAATCCCTAGCCCTAAGAGAGATGCAAATTAAAACAACTATGAGATATCATTTCACCCCAGTCAAAATAGCAAAATTTAACAAAACAGCAAGCAACAAATGCTGGCGAGGCTGTGGAGAAACTGGAACCCTGATTCACTGTTGGTGGGAGTGTAAAATGGTGCAACCCCTGTGGAAAGCAGTATGGCGCTTTCTCAAAAAGTTGCAAATAGAGATACCGTTTGACCCAGCAATTCCACTACTGGGAATATACCCTGAAGAGACCATAGCTGACATCCAAGCAGATATATGCACACCCATGTTTATTGCAGCTTTGTTCACAATAGCAAGGAGTTGGAAACAACCTAAGTGCCCATCAACAAACGAATGGCTAGAGAAGCTGTGGTATATTCGCACAATGGAATACTATGCTGCATTAAAAAACAAGGAACTCATAAAATATTATTCAAAATGGTTGACTCTGGAGAACATTATGCTGAGTGAAATATCCCAGTCACAAAAGGACAAATATTACATGATGCCACTGTTGTAGAATGGGACTGTCCTTGGGGTTGGGGAGAGACTGAGTAAGATGGGTTCGGTAATGTATACTGCACTGAAACAGAGGAGGGAGAAAACTGTTTAAAAGAGATATATAACTAGGTATTTCTGTCATCACAGGAGACTAGAGCGAAGGCTACATGGTGGAGGGGACCTGGGGGACGGTTTGTAAAACAATGAAAGAATCTTTTCTTTTACTTTTCCATAATTTCTGGACTCATGTACTTATAACTTGTTAGTCAAATTTGTGTCTTCTAGGTTGCAACACCCCCATGATACATCTTCAAGGATATGAACATGTACGGCCAAGCACAATCAGTAAGAGTGCATCTAAATTCCAAAATCAATCTCCATAATAGTCTATGTGTTTCCTACTGCCAAAGGGGCCCTTTAGAGTAGTGAGAGAAGATCTTCACCCTGAAACCCACAGCGTCCCTTTTCAGCAGGAAGTAGCTAAGAGAATACGCCATCCCCTTTTCCTTATGACTCAGGGTGAAGTCTCTCTCAGGGAGGAGTGATAGGGAATGGCAAAGGACACACTGACAAAGAAGATTAATCAGAACTGGCTTTGACAAGCACTGTGGCATTTGGACAAGAACAAACTGGGAGGAGGGTAGAGAGAATAGTGCAACAATGAATGAATGGAAACCCAAAATCTCTGTAAATGTTTATGAAAATTAATAAAATATAGAAGAAAAAAAAGAAATGGTAGTATGTTCTTAGGCATGATAGTTGAACATAGCTTCAACTTTTGCAAACATTAACTAAATACCAATGATATAACAGACACCGAAGTGTGTGTTAGTCATTAAAACTCTTAATTCTACACCTACACAGAATGTTTTCATAGCATAGGCACTCCAATTGTTTTCAATAAGAAAGTTCATTAAATTTTTTAGATGATTTATATTTGTGGATAACAGATAGTGATAATAAAATTTAAACTACTTTTAAGCAACACAAGTTAAACAAAACATTATAAGCAAAAATATTTAAATGCTATCTCTAAAAAAATTAAAATATGAACAGTTTCATTACTTGAAATTAATTTTATTGTATAAGCCAAACATCATCTAGTTAGATGTCTAATACCAGCATCATTTTTCATATTAATTACTGATTTCACTATTTATTTAAAAAATTGTATCTAGGTCTAAGGTTTATGTATCAGATGATGTTTCAACCACTGGGAATATATGAATTATCTCATTTTACTGAACTCTTTTATTGAATTTCAAGTTTTTTTTTAAAAAAAAAAAAGGTTTGTGGTAACTGCACTACAGTAGTACTACTACCTGCATCATTTTTCCAACAGCATATACTCAGTATATCACATTTTGGTAATCCTTGCACTATTTCAAACTTTCTTAGAATATATTTTGCTATTTATATTTTTTGTAACACTATTTGGCAAAAAATTACCAAATATGCTAAACCTCACAGCACTCCAAATTTTAAATAACTCTACTGCACATAAAAGCTTACACTGTAAATGGTGTAAAGCTAACTGTTACATGCATGCACTGTGAAACAAAAACATTCATGTGATTTGCTTTATTGCAATATTCCTTTATTGTGGTGGTCTGGGACTCTGAGGTGCATCTATTCGAAGTGACAAAAATAAAGTGCCAGTCCTCAAACTGCTTACTTCCTCAGAAGTTAGTAAGTAAACATCATCAACATCAGTATTAAAAAATAATACAAAATAAAAACAAGAGTACTTTACAGGGTACAGTATTACACATATGGTGAGCAGGGAAGACTTTTGGTAAGGAGATGACTAAGCATAAATCTAAATGGAATAAGGGAGTAAGATGAGTACAGACAACACATCATACAGAATAAAAACAAAAAATCGTGTCAAGTGGATACTGACTCAAGATGACCCTTGTAGGGTTTCCAAGGCTGTAAATCTTAATAAGTATAGAGTGCATCCTCTCCCCTCTCATGGGGTGGCTGCTGGATTTAAATTTCCGAGCTTCTAGTCAGCAGTCCCAAACGTACTTCACTACACCACCAGAATGTTCCAAAAGCAATCAATGCATTGCGGCTGAAGTGATTCTGAGTTATGGTGACCCTCTCCTGGGTTTCTGAGGCTGCCTATCTTCACAAGAGAAGGCTGCCCATCTTTCTACCAAGGAACTGTTGACGGTTTTGAACCACTAGAGATTCGCAGCCTTTTGGCTACCAGTGTAACTATGCCACAAGAACTCCTTAGGCAAAGTCCCTAGGGTAGGAAGAGTTTTAGCAAATATAAGATGCCAGAGTGGTGACATATAATAAATGAAAGAAATGTAGCAGGTAGGGCAAGATTAAGTAGGGCTTCACAGGCCCTGATGAAGCCATACCCTTTATTCTAAAGTTTAATGGGAAACAAACTGGGGATTGGTTGAGAACTAAGGAATGGAACACAATGGCTGTCATGTAGAAAAAAGACTTGGCATATGGGTGGGGAACGTGGACATGACTGTAGGACTATAGGCCACTTTGGACGAGGAGCTGAAGTCTATTGGAGTGAGGATGACTGTGTGTATACGGAGACTGGGAAGAGGGATGAGAAAAGTCGCTGCCATGAGAATATATTTCGACAGTAGAGAAATATTTGTGGATTGATAACAATCGGGATGGAAGAGAATTATCTCATCATCTCTGATACCTCTGACCTCATTGCCACAGTCACTGTGTCAATCCATCTCAACCAGGATCCTCCTCTTCAGTGCTGATCCTTTACCATTCCCAAGCATGGAATCCTTCACCATGGACTGGTCCCTCATGACAACATAACCAAAGTCTGTAAGGCAGTTTTAAAATCCTTTCCTCCAAGGAGCAACCCGCTTTCATCCTATCCAGGAGAGATCTGTTTGTTCTCTTAGAAGTCCATGGTATGTTCAATACTCTTCTCTAGCACCACAACTCAAAGGCATTAATTATTCTTCTCCCATCCTCAATAATTTTTCCAGCTCTTAAACATGTAATAAACAACTGAGAAGATTATGGCCTGCATAAGGCACACTTTAGTTTCTAGACTGGTATCGCTGCTTTTTACTCTTGAGAAGTACCTTACAGCAGACTTTCCCAAACCAACTTGTCTTTTGATTTTTATTTCAACTTGTGTTGATCGTGTATCAGATCAAGATGAAATTGTTAATAACCTCAATTTTTCCTCATCGTGATGCTGCCAACTGACCCAGGGGAAAGGATCTTGGGTGTTGGTTTTTTATGTTGAGATGGTATCCATCTATACTGAACACTGTAGTCCTTGACGTTCTGTGCTTTAAGTCCTTGGTGAGCAAGGTTGTGCCATAAGCACAACGCCAGGCCAGTTGACTTCCTCCAATCCTGATTCCATAGTCTCCTTCATAAAGTCCAGCTAGTTGAATGCTCTGTTCCGCAGAAAGATTTAAAAGGTATGGGGTAAAGATATATCCCTGACACACTCCTTTCTTGACTTTGACTGTTTAAAAGACTTAAACATAAAAAAAAAAGACTTAAACTAAACTTGGCCATTAGTCAAGGGCTTTCATTTTGTTACTACCAGGTAGAGTGGATGTACATGTGAAGGGAGTACAGATGCTTCCGAGTACCTGAAGTAATAAAAATTTAAAATAAATATCTCCATTTCAACTCCAGATATTGCCGAGTGAGTGAAAATATTGATACAATGAAAGTAATTTGCTTTCTCAAGTCAGTTTTAAAAGTAGTAAATGTAAGCAATGGGAAAAGAGAGAGACTAACACAGCATTATTTGCATCAAGGAACCCAGAATGAACACTGTAATCACAATTACTGCATCTTTATCTAGCTAAACTCTTAGAATCCTAATATTAACATCTGTTTATAAATATTTTTAAGTTCTCACCTCATTTCATTGATTCTAAGTAGCTCCTACAACTTACAGTGTCTGGAGTAGTGGTTCTCAACTGGGCACGACTTTTATCTAAGCAACAACTAGCAATATCTGGAGACATTTATGATCATACTAATGTCCACAGGACCAGAGATACATAGGATTAGGTTCTTTCCTACAATTCATAACTCAAACTGTCAGAAGTGTCAAAGCTGAGAAAATATTATATAATGCAATATATAACCAGTTCCTCGCCACAGCAGTAGCTTTTCCTTTACCCTAAATTTCTTTCAGCTATGTAATAAATAAAAAATATCTTATTTCACTCACACATTACTGATGATGAGACAACACTGTCTATATCTCTGCAAATGACAAACTGCATATTTTCTTCCCCAACTTTTGATACTAGTGGGAATTACACAATTACTCAGCCAACTCATACAGAACTTAACTTTTATACTTCTATGAAGTAGAGAATAAGTAAGTGAAGTGAACAAACTAAAGAATTTCAAAGATTTTATTTAAAGAAAGATTAATTTTCTCTGATAAAACAAAGAATCCATTAATTATTTCAAATACCTTGGGCTGCAGGTTTTCCTGAAGTTGAGGATGAACTAAGTAGTGGATCAAAGGAAGGATCCAAGAAATTTCGGTTCATATTTGTTTTACATGAAAGTTGAGCTGTATCTTCTGATAGATTATCTAAACTCAGCTTGTACTGTCTACTTGTATCTAGAAGATCTTTTCCAAAGAAAGCTTCCTACACAAAGCACATATGAAAAGAATTAATTATAAAATGATATAAAACCAATCAATTATTGCTATTATTTTTGCTAAGAAGAAATACCAGAAATGCTGTATATGAAATAATAATAATCATTAATAAATACAAAAAAATCTTACAAATTCTTTTATAGTTATGTCTTATTGTAAAGAAGGATTTTGGTAGTTTTTCTAAAACTACATAATTATGTCAAACGTGTTTCTAACAAATACAGTATAATAATTCAAGCACTTTAGATGATTAGGTTAAAATTTCAAAGTATTAAGATTGACAATTACTATTAGTACTCTAACTAATTACAAGTAGAACTAAAGCATCATAAATATAAATATTTGTAGATTACTTACAAAGAACATGACAAGGATTCTACTTAAAGCTTTAATATTTACATTATGTCAGACAGATTTTTAATTTTTTTATTGAGTCATAGATTTCACATTCTGTAAATCTGAAGAAGGGTTTTTTTTTTCCATTTTCATTATACTACGGTGTGATACTGATGGTGAGTCTCCTCCTGCACAGTTTACCACCTTTGAAAACCTGAGGGAGGATCAGCTATGGGTCATTTCGACTTGATGGTACTCAACAACAACAACATTTTAACATTTTTCTACTTCAAGATACTTAGGACACTGGTGCTTTCAATAGGGTTTCCTGCAACTGAGGGACTGTAAAACATCCCAAGGATCAACAAAAAATGCAGAAATGAAGAACTTGGGATCTTTTTACTTATTTCAACTGAGTTAACTTTGCATTAATCTGTTTTCTTTAATGTGGTCTATCTGGACAGTCCTTGTAGTGGACAATTTAGCAGTAGTTATCAATAAGTAACGTAGACTTATAAAAGATATGTCACTGTTATTGTTTTTTAATACTAAAGGGTGAAAGCCTTAAAGTTCATCAATACACACTAGACTATATATTTATACTAATGTTGACTTCTTGTTGTTGTTTAATGCCGTGGAGTCATAGACGACTCATAGCGACCCTATGAACGAACAGCCTGAGCACTGAATGTTGACTTACACTTATAATAAAAAATATAACACATGAATTTTTTAAAAGGATATAGAACTGTTGTAAAAGAAGAGCTCTAAAACACAGTATTAATAGAAAGTAAACTGAGCAACATAAAATATCTAGCAAAATAAAAATGCTAATCAGTAATATTACATACTTCTTTAAGTAAATTGTTATGTGCCATTGAGTCAAAACCCACCCACAGCTGACCCTTCTGCTCATCATTCTCCTGCAGAGTAGTTGGTGGATTTGAACCACATGCCTTTGGGACTGCAGCATAATCCTAAGGATTCTGTAGGCCCCATGGTAAGCTTCATTAAAATCCCAAAGGCACATGGTTTGAGTCACCTGGAGAGTCAGCTATGGGTCAGTTCTGACTCCATGACACACACAACAACAACAACATGTAAGTAAATTATTTTTAACATTTTTAACATTCTGAAAACACTAAATTGCCATTAATCACTTTGAAGAGAGATTCTGAGGTGGTTGGATAGAGAAGCACACTTGAAATGATGAAATCTATACCAAAATATTTTGTAATGGAATACTTTTACATGTATAATGACTATAAGCTTCATTTTGTGCCATTATTGTCATTATCCTTTTTAGATCTTACTTCAGGAACAAAGACTTAAGTATACCTCAAGCAGTATATGTCTCACATTTTAAAATAACAAACAAACTGTTCCACTACAGTAAATAAATTTGAAAATCCACAAAGCTAGGAAACCTACCAGCATATAACAGCAATGTTTTTTATTAGGAAAATGAATTTTATAATGTTAGAGATGTTTTAATTCCCCCACAGAATTTTGAGAAATCTGAGGCCAATTTTCCTGGAATTATTTTTATAAATATCTCATGATGTCTTTACTGTGCTTATTAAACAATACCATTGTTATTTGATGTCTTTTACATAATTCTATTACTTGGTACTCTGACAAATAATGGAGAGAATAGAGCTATTATTAGAGGTTCCTAAAACTATATGTACATAGCTAGTTATTCAAGGTAAAACTGATACTTTTAGTGCATAAACTGCACAATTACTTTATGTTTACCTTGACACTGTTATGATTAACAGATACTTGAAAAAAAAATGTTACTGAATTTCTAATGAGGTTTTGTCACTAAGCATTTTCTCATCAATGGAAAATTAGTACAAGTGTTATGAAAAGATGCTCAAGAGTTTGTATCATTAGAAAGGTTTCTTTTACATAAAAACAAAACCAGATTAGATACTACTTCTGTATACCAGAAGAAACAATCTTGCTCAACAGACTCACTCATTACCACTGGGTTGGAACCAACTCAAAGCTGACTCTCCAGCAGGTTTTCAGAGGCTGTAAATCATATGAGGAGACTGCCTATCGCTCCTCAAAAGGGGCTGGTGGATTCAAACCACTCACCACCTGTGGATAGGCAGCATAATGTCCTATCCATTAAACCACCATACCTCAGTAGATTAAGATCACAGAAATAATCATGAAATTAGCAATACTTTTAAAATGTCTTTTGCCAATGTATGAAATAATTTTCATAAACTGCTAAAGAAAATGAAGGAGATATACTATGGAAGGGACAAAATTAGGGGTTCAAATAGCTCTTAATGAATTTCTCAACATTACTATGTAACTCTGAGGCAACTTTGAGTAGATTCAAATCATCCTTTCAGCTGGTAGCTGAGCACTTAACTAGTTATGCCACTCAGAAAAAAATACATGTAGATTTTATTGTTGTTAGCTGCTGGCTGGATTATAGTGACTCAAGTATGCAAAGTAGAACCAACCTATAGTATTTTCAAGGTGATAAACTTTCAGTAGAGCAGATTATTAAGCTCGTCTTCCCAAGACCTACACAGGTCTGAATTACCAAGCTTTCAGGTAGCATTGTAATACTTACTCATTTGTGCCACTCAGTAACTTATAACTGAGCATTAATGAAGTAGCAGAGCAGTATTTTAACTTTTCATAAGATTTTCCATAATATGATAACGGGCTAATAAAAATTTCTATCAACATCACCCTATACCCAAGTGCCTATGCTTAATGGAAACTCTATGGCACAGGCCGTAGGAAGCTGTGCTGTTATCCAAAAGTCTTCTCTCTCTGGTGCTCCACAGAGAAAAATGGGCACTGAAGTTTACAGTTCCCAAAAACCCACTGGAAAGTCAGCTTTGATTTAGTTCTAACCAGACAGCACTGAATGACTTGACTCTGCTTAAAAATCTATACAAATCAGTGCTTGGTTTTTATACTCTTAATCTGGTGTCTCAGGGAGGTATGGTGGCGTAGTTATAAGAAGCTGTGTTACAATCTCCAAGGTAACCAGTTCAAATCCAACATATTGCTCTATGGAAGTAAGATGGACAACCTCCTGCCCTGCAATTTACTGCCTGTGAAAACCTGCTGGAGGGTCAGCTATGAGTTAGTGTTAGTTCTGACTAAGAAGTACACAACAACAATCTAGTAGCTTAGCAATAAGGAACTGAGCTGCCAAAGACATATAGGCTGAATCCACCAGACACTTTGGGACAAAAAGATGGGCAATCTCCTCCCTGTGATTTACTGCCTCTGAATACTCGGTGGAGGGTCAGCTATGAGTCAGTTCCTACTTGACGGTAAATAAAAACAATTACTAGATTAAGGAGCTCTCGTTGCCTAGTCCATGGACAGCTGTGCTGTTAATACAAAGGCCATGGTATGAATCCGTCAATGGCTCTATGGAAGAAAAACAGACTACCTTCTTACAATGACGCACAGCCTCAGAAACCCACAGGAGAGTCAGCTATGGATCAGTTCCAAATTGAATGTATTAAGTTTGATTTTCAGTTACTCAAAAAAAAAAAAAAAAAAAGGTAACGAATTATGTTACTAGAAAGCAAATGGATCTGAAAATCAATTAGCTGATGTTAGTTAATAGTTCACCTATAGAACAAAGTTAACTGGAAACTTTAAAAAAGAAAGACAGACAACTGAATATATAGTTCTATTAGAAGGATCAATTATAGACACTGAAATTAAGATGGATACTCTATAAAATTCGAATTAAATTTCATGAAGGCCTAGGGGAAAAGGACAACTTGTTTAGGACACTGAAGGATCAAGTTGCAGAGTCTGATGTTCAGTGGCAAATCTGTTCTAAAACAGAGTTCTTTCCAAGAGATCACATCTTTAACTTTTTGAAATAATATATAAAAAGTAAAGCGTGAGCTCAGGTGGCCTAGTGGCAAGAAGCTGTATTGCAATCCCAAGGAGAGTAGTTTGAATCCACTGGATGCTCTTCTTCCTGTACCAGTCAGATCTGATTTGAAGGTACACAAGCACACACAAAAAATAAATTTTTTTTAAAGTAAAAAGAATTCTATTTTAATGTAGCTGAACTTTTCCCAAACATAATTTCTTTATATTGAGAGTTATTTTCTTATGCATACTTTGGATAAAAGGAATTTGGCTTAAATATATACTTCAATGAACCTACAAAAGCAGTTAAAACTCTAACAGAGGCTGCCAAAAAGAAATCATTATTGAATTAATATATTTACTCTAACCGGTTCCGGCAAAATGAATGTCAGTAGGACTTTTCTGGGTGGCACATGGGTGAGGCTGGTTGGAAGAACCACCTTTCACATCTGGAGTACCCTCACACAAAACACAGACTACCTGTCATGTTGTAGAAATACCTACAAAGGAACAAACAGACTAGGAAGAACTTGGAGAGTACCAAACCACAAGAAAGGGAAATGATCACTTTCATGGCATCTTGGTAAATAAAAAAAAGGCATTTTTTAATGATAAACAAACCCAATAAAAGCCAGTAAAACATAAAAAAAAATCTTTTCTTCAAAACTGAACACATTACACTTCCTTAACTATAAAATATAATGTGGAGAAAAATATTACTTGTAAGTAGGAAGGGAAGGTTTCTTCAAGCTTATTTTTCCTTTTTCGGTATCTCTTCTTTATCTTTTCTGTATTTTCAGCCACAGAAACAGATTCATCAACTAGAGTATCTGGTAACTGCTCACTCCAGCCTAAAAGAACATTTATATTTATAAACAAGTAGTTTTTAAAAGTTTCATACATAGTCACAAAACCCAATTTTATAGCTTACCAACATACGAACATACACAGAATTACACCAAACAAACAAGTATTCTAAAACAAAAAAATCTCAAAATACATCAGTTAAGAATTATAAAAAATTCATTTCAGGTCTAATTGTTATTTGCAGATGCTTCCTACTGTGTATCCTCTTAATCAGTATTTTCTCACAGAGTTGAAAAATTTAATAACCAAATAATTTGTTAAGCATTATAAAAAGATGGTTCGAATCCACCAGATGCTCTGCTGGAGAAGAAGGGACAAGTTCTTGTGCCAGTCAGATCCAATTTGACGGCAGACACACATACACCAAAAACCACCTCCCCCCAAAAAGATTATAAAAAGAGAAAATGTGCACAAGTAGTTTAAAAGACTACTTATACTACTTAAAGGGACTTTAGTGATTATAAATATCTGGTAAGAAATAATGGGGAACAACAGGCAACCAAATTCATTGAGAAAAACGCATTCTTTCAATCCAGCAACCCTTTGCCTAGGAATTTATTATAAATGCAGTTACGTGCATAGGATATATACACTGTAAAATGCAAGACTATGAATAGGAAAACCATTTAATCTTAATCAGAACTAAAATAAGACAAAACTTTAGAATTAGCAAATTATGAAATTAACAGAGAAACAAGTATACTACTTAAAGCAGATGTTCTCATGTTTCTTAACAGTAGAGTAAAAATCACATCTTTTGTGAAAATTAAAGGGGCACATCTATTCCAGACCATACAGGTGATCTGAAAACTAAAAATACTGGATAAACATTTTAAAAACTAATTTTTAACACACCAGTAATATAGTTAGAATGACAAGAATCCTTAAAAGAATAGGTAAATAAGGAACCACAGAAGTAAGCAAAGAACTAAATACACTAAAACTTACTGAGATGTAGTGACTTTGAATTTCAGCTTTACGAGGTATGGAGAGTAGAGGACAAAGTCTTAAGGCTTCCTTGGGGTGGGGAGACTACCTAGATATATACTGCACTAAGAACTAAACCCAGCCCTATCTCTTCCATATATCATGTTACCACTCCGGCCACAAATAAAGAAAACCACTTGTTATGTTGTGAATTTGGTGCTGGATAGAAAGGTAAAAATGAAAATCATCTATGGAAATCAAACTCAAACAAATAATTTAAAGTAGTCTTGGGCTGGTAGTACCTCATGTTTCAATTTGCTGTTGTGTACTGCTGAGTTGAAACTGACCCATAAATGACACTCCAGAGGCAATAAATCACACAGGAGATTGCCTACCTTTCTCCTATGGAATAGCGGGTGGATTTGAACTGTGTGCCTTTGTGTTGACAGTGCAATTCTTCACCAATATGCCACCAGAGCATTTCAGAGAGAAAGTGAGCTAGTGATATAATTTTTTTTAAAAAAAATTTATATATGCTGTTTTGTTGTAATGTGGCATGATTCTCCCACAACTCATATCAACCCTATGTACAATAACTCTGAACCTTGCTCTATTATGACTCTTTCTCTCTCTCTCTCTCCCAACCCCCGCCCATAAACCTACCCCCATTACCCCAGTTCCTATGTCACTTAATTTCCTCTGGAGTCTTCCTCTCCTGTGCTGCCCCTGCACAATCAAAAGAATGAATGGCCCCACCCACCTGGATAAACCATAAAGCACAACGGAATGTCACTACTCTTCCCCCTCTATCAAAATCCTGCTATAAAAACTCCCACAAATATAACCTGGGCACAACTTCCTTGGTTTCTATCTTCAAACAAAGGAACCTCGCCCAGGAGCTCCTACTAAAACTGCCTTTAAGCCTTCCTATACCCTGGTCCTTTTCTTGAGTTCATGACTTTACAGTCTTTCTCTAAGGTCCCTCCTGACCATGTGACCAAAGTACTGAGACAGAGTGTCAAAACCCTTGCCCCCAAGAAGAAACTTGATTTCACCCTCCCCAAGATAGACCTATGTGTTCTCCTGGCTGTCCATGGTATGTTCAACACTCTTCTCCATCACCACAACTCAAAGGTGTTGATTCTCCTTCTGTCATTCTATGTCATTGTTCAGCTCACTCATGCATAGCAAGTAACTGCAAAGACCACAGCCTGAATCAGATCCACCTTAGTCTCTAGACTGACATCTTAATTTTTTTTTTAGCACCTTTACAGAGGTATCTAACAGCAGACTTCTCTAATGCAATTCACCTTCTGAGTTCCTGCTAGTACCAAGAGACTGTGGATTCAAGCAAGGTGAAATTGTTAACAAGTTCAATCTCTTCTCCAACCATCATGGTGCTGCCAACTGGCCTGTTGATGACAACTATTCTCTTCTTGATGTTGAACTTCAAACCATATTGAAGACTACACTCCATGACCTTTATTCATCCAGTTGTTCTTAAATAAATTGTGGCAATGTAATATATTGTTGCTTTTTATGTTCCTTTTAACGAAAATCTTATCACTCCTACTAAATGACTAGATGGAAACATGCAAATATGCTTCTTAAGGTAAGCGGATTAGACAGCTTACTAATCAAGCATGCACCTTGTTGGGGCTGGGGCAATGCAAATAAGGACCTCAATGAGGGGAGTGATTTCCATCTTGCTAGACTTAAAACAGGGAGCTCTGCTCATATAGTCTATACTGAGTTCTGCTGCTAATCCAAGACATGCATCTCTGGTGCTTTGAATCCACCAGTGTCTCTGCTGGCGAACTCTTCCCTTGCATTTTATAGCTCCAGAAACCAAACGGCTAGAAACTCAAAGGAGAGTTAGCAAAGAATTGGATCTAACTTGACAGCAATGAGTTTTGTTGGAAGGCTTAAAACAAATGATCTCAGAGGTGCAAAGGGGAAAAGTTCTGTTAACAAGAAGAAATTGGGGTAGAAGTTGTCCTTTGGATGCATGGTCCATGTGCTGAGGTCCTCTTTGACCCAGGACACAGAAAAACTGAGCACAAGAAACAGCAAAAACAGTGGCAGCAGAACCAAGAGACCAGCACAAGCTGGTGTATCAGGCTTATGAGTTCAAAGGGAGAAAACTGAGTACTCTTGGAAGGAAGTTTGCTCCTGTGTGCTACATAGTATTCCATCATGTGAACATACCACAATTTCTCAATTCATTCATTTCTTGCTGGACATTTAGGTTGTTTCCATTTTCTCGCTAATGTGAATGCTGCTGCTATGGTGCACTGGTGTACCAATCTCTGTGTCTCGGTACTATTTTCCTCAAGGTATATGCCTAGCAGTGGAATATTTGGATCATATGGCATTTCTATGTTCCGCTTGTTGAGGAAATGTCAAACTGTCTTCCAGAGTGGTTGTGCCATTTTACAATGCTGCCAATAATGTATGAGTCTCCACCTCTCCACATTCTCTCCAACATTTATTGCTTGCTGTAATGTTAGATTTTTGCCATTGCTACTAGAGCGAGACAATGTCTCATTGTGGTTTTGGTTTGCATCTATCTTATTGCCAGTGATTTTAAGGATTTCCTCATGTGCCTGATGGCCATCTTCCTCTGTGAAGTCTTTCCAAGCCTTTTGTCAAATGCCTTTTCTGCATTAATTGCTAGGATTATATGGTTCTTGTTATTTGTGTTGTTAATATGGTGACTTACGTTGATTGTTTTTCTTATGTTAAACCATCCTTGCATACCGCTAATAAATCCCACTTGAACATGATGAGTATATTTTTTTATGTGCTTTTTTTATTATATTGGCTAGGATTTTGTTAAGGATTTTTGCATCTATGTTCACGAGAGATATTTGTCTGTAGTTTTCTTTTTTGGTAATATATTTGCCTGGTTTTGGAATTAGGGCTAATGTCTTCTGGAATTTTCCTTCTTTTTCTGGTGAGAAATCTTCTCTTGAATGTTTGGTAGAATTTATAGACCAACAATCTAAACCAACAGCCTCTAGAAAAAAAGGAAACTGCAAGGATAAGAGCGGAAATTAATGAGATAGAAAACAGAAAAACAATTGAAACCATCAATAAGACCAGGAGGTGGTTTTTCTGACAAACAACTTACAAACTGAACAAAAGAAAAAAACCACACAAATAAATTGATTAAGGAATGATAGAGGTGACATAATAACAGAACCAGAGGAAATTAAGTCTATAATATCAGAATATTATGAAAAGCTATGCGTGGATAAATTTGAAAAATGGACAAATTCCTTGAAACTCATGCTCTACCCAGATTTACACAGTCAGTTGTAGAACACTTGAACAGACCCATCACAAAAGAAGAAATTGAGCAGGACATAAAAAGACTCTCCCACAAAAAACCAAACAAAATTAAAAAAACCATGCCCTGGACCAGATGGCTTCACAGCTGAATTCTTTCTGTGCCTTTTATCGTTTTAGGAATTGGTTTACCAGCATTTTTCTTGTGGAGGTCCTGCAGCATTCTGTAAACTTTCAGTATGTAACCACTGTCTGAGATGGTATTTTCAAATGTTTTCAATAGTCAGTAGGTTATCTTTTCACCTTATTGGAAAGTTTTTGATGCACACAGGGACTTAATTGTTTAAAAGTATCATTCATTGATGTTATCCTTTCATATACATTGTTGGTTATATTTGTCAGTCTATTTGTACCATAGGCTGGGGCTTCTCAGTTTGGTCTAATTTTGTCCCTTATAATCTTTCTGGTTTGCGCTTTACCTGAGGGTCTCTAATCCCCCTTGAAGTGATTTTTGTGTATGGTGTGAAATGTGGATCCTACTTCAGCTTTCTGCAAGTTAAACTTTGCCAACACCATTTACTGAAGAGGTTGTTTTTCCTTCATTTGATGACAGGTTTTGTTTTTTTGTCAAATACCAGTTGACCAGTGTCTTTCAATTTTCTTCCTTCTTTGTTCTCGGCAGAGAGAAACAAATACTTGTATCTTAGATGGCTGCTCAAAAGCTTTTGATTGATTTCTGGATTCTCAATTCTGTTCCTCTGGTCTATGTGTCTGTCATTATAACAGTACCATGCTGTTTTGGTTATTAGAGCTATGTTGTATGTCAAGGCATAATCTTGATTATTTTAAGTTCTGGGTTACCTGTGCCAGTAAATGATCAAACCTAGTGAAGATGAGTACCAAGGAAAAGGAAGCTTGTTACAGAATTGGTAGAGTTTGACGAGAGAGAAGGTATACCTCACCTCTACCTCACAGAACTCAGCGTTAGGCTAATGGTGCCCAAAACAGTGACTTCTGTCTCATCAAGTTAGAAGATGTTAGATGCCTTCCATGTCTCCCACATCCTCTTTTTAAAAGCATTGTTTATATTTTGCAACATGTACAAAGAAATAAGGAACTAATAAAAGGGCAAAAAGTAAGGAAACCCCTAAATAGTAAACCATGTTCAGTGGAAATGAGCTATTGGTCCTAAGGACTCATGGTCACATTTGAGAAGAACAGGTCAGTGGCGTAACACAGTCCACTAAAATAGTCCTTTACATTTTACTTTTGCCATCATCAACTGGGATCATAAAAGCTTGCGAGCAGCCATCTAAGATACAAGTATTCATCTATCTCTGTCTAGAACAAAGAAAGAGGATGAAATCAAAGACACAAACAAGGAGTCCAAAGGGTTAATGAATACCATTAACCACAATCTCTAGAACTCTAATACCAAAAGAACTAGTGACTACCCAATCACCACTGTTGACCACTCTAAAAGTGTACAAAGTTCTGGACTGGAGAGAGTATACAAAAAACGCAAAAAACGTGCAACCAAACATAAAAACATTAAAATTTGTCAGGATCATCGGTCCAAGAAGAAATAACGTCTTCCTGTAGTTACCACACTGAATACAGACTTCTAGTCTCCTAAAAATGTAGTCTGTGGTCATTTAAGTCTTCTACTTGTGGGATCTCTCATAGACCTTTTGTCAGATACCAGGGATAGTTTTTGTAACTAAGTGATTCCATTCCTGAAATGTTTTATTAAAAAGAAACTTAAAAATAACCAAAAAACAAAAAAAAACCCTCAAAAGAATATCATCTATTGGGTTGAGACACATTTTAAAAATAAAATCAACTTTGGACTCATGTACTTATAACTTGTTAGTCAAATTTGTGTCTTCTAGGTTGCAACACCCCCATGATACATCTTCAAGGATATGAACATGTACGGCCAAGCACAATCAGTAAGAGTGCATCTAAATTCCAAAATCAATCTCCATAAAATCTATGTGTTTCCTACTGCCAAAGGGGCCCTTTAGAGTAGTGAGAGAAGATCTTCACCCTGAAACCCACAGCGTCCCTTTTCAGCAGGACGTAGCTAAGAGAATATGCCATCCCCTTTTCCTTATGACTCAGGGTGAAGTCTCTCTCAGGGAGGAGTGATAGGGAATGGCAAAGGACACACTGACAAAGAAGATTAATCAGAACTGGCTTTGACAAGCACTGTGGCATTTGGACAAGAGCAAACTGGGAGGAGGGTAGAGAGAATAGTGCAACAATGAATGAATGGAAACCCAAAATCTCTGCAAATGTTTATGAAAATTAATAAAATATAATTATAGAAAAAAATAGATATGAATCTAATACTTTTATCAAGGAATAAGGTTGTGATTGTAACATTACTTAGGATAGACTAAGATTTTAGAGTAAAATACTGTCAGTAACATACCATCATCTCTGCTAGGTAACTGCTCAGAGACAGAGCCTGAAGAATCTTTTCTAATCACAGATCTTTTGGTTTTTCCTTGTCCAGTTCGACTTCTTTGCCGAACCATAAACCCACCAATACCTATCAAAAAGAGAAAGTAAATAAATTTGTAAACAATTAGTATATACCCCTAGCTTCATAATTTAGTAGGACATTTACCAAAATTCAATTTGGACTCATTGAGGGCAATATTTTAATGCAAAAATGTATGAGTTTGGAAATAAGCAAAGAGACGTCAAAGTCATTGTTAACACTAACCACACAGAAGTAAAATTTTTTAGAAGGTCTGAATACATTTTTACTTTTAGACAATGTCAGAATGACAAACACTAAAATATTCATATTTATCAAACTAATAAAAATTAGTAACTTACACTGCATAATTTATGTTATTTGCATATTATCTAAGAAAGATACAAGATAAAATATAGGATTCAATCTTTGAAGACTTCATGGAGTTGTGCCTATTCATTACATATGATCAAGGCTTGAAACACACAGAGCTTTGTGATTGAGCATGAAATCTGGAGGCGGGTTGTTTATATTCAAACTCTGGTGACTATCTTTCTCATTGCTGGTTCTCCGGTAGGTTTCCATGGGTATAAATAGCATGAGACCAGACTCTTCATTTTTCTCTAATTGCTGCTGTGGAATCTGAACAGCCAATAAGATGTGGCCTTTGGGATACCAGTGCAACCCTACAGACTAGGCGACCAGATATCTCTGTATCCTATTTTTTGGAAATTATTTAAATTACTCAATTTTTTCACTAGAAACAAGGGGATAACACACTCCATCTATGCGAGCTCTGGTGGCATAGTCCATAGGGTAACGAAAAGGCAACTGCCTCTTTGGAGGTTTAAATCTACTTGTAGCTCCACAGGAGAAAGATGGACAATCTCCCCTTGTGTGACTAAAAAACCTTCAAAATCCTGCTGGAGAGTCAGTTCCAACTTGACAGCAATGAGTCTTAGGGTATGGTTGGTTTTTTGTTTGTTTGTTTTTGTTTATTTTTATTTTTACTCCTACATGATATGAGGATTAAATAAATTAACACACAGAAAAATTCTCACTGCCTACTAACCCCACCTTTATGACATAGTTGTCTAACCAAGGATCTTGTGCTCTCCTGGCTCATCAATTAGATATGACTTCCATATACAGGGAAAAAGAAGACCAAAACAAAAAAAAGAAAACATCACCAAACATAAATTTCCAGGAAAAAAAAATTTACATTTTGGTGAATGTTTTTAAAAGTTAAAAAGCACTTTTAGGCTAGTATTTGGAAAGAAAGTAAACTAGTCACATAAAATGATTTGAATGAAACTAGTATTTTTATAAAAAATGTGAATACTCTAAGGGAGCTCCGGTGGCCTAGTGGCAAGATGCTGTGTGGCAATCCCAGAGGTGCGCAGTTCAAATCCACCAGATGCTCTGCTGGAGGAGGGGCAATCTCCTCCTGTACCAGTCAGATCCGATTTACATACATACACACACACATAAAAATTTTCAAAAAAAGAATCTATAAAAAATGTGAATAATCTGAAGAAAAGGTTATTTTTATGCTCTTGTGCGTTAACAAGTCTTTCCTTAAAATAAAAAATGCTTAAATCATTCTTACTAACAAAATATAAGCCCTTAGAGGAATAGAGATTACACTGACTCAATTTTGTAATACATCGGTAAACTGGCTAATTGGAAAATGGATACATACATATTAATTTCCTGTCTATTTTTATCAATCTAAAGGGCACAAAGAATACCCTGTCAATGACCCATTTTCAAACTTTTTTTTATGTTATAAAGCAACAAATTCAATACTTTTAAAATGAATTATCAGATATTAATAAGATGTCTAAAAAAACCCCAAATTCCATACCAAAATTATTTCAATTATTTTCTCCATAAAGTAAATACGACTGGTAGAGCTGAGTGTTTTTCCTAGCTCCGTGATGCAAAGAGAAAAAAAAAAAAAAAGGAAGCATTTTTATCATTCACAGTACTAACTGGATTATAAAGTCTAGAAGCATATAAAACTACTTCTTCTTTATATTATACTATCATACTCATATTGAATTTGACTCCTTCAATAACATTTTAAAATAGTTTTGTGGTTTGGTTTTGTAAAAAATTATTTTATCACTTTCTGTGTGTGTACCATCAAATCAGGTCTGACTGGTACAGGAGGAGATTGCCAATCCTCCTCCAGCACAGCATCTAGTGGATTTGAACCGTGTACCTCTGGGATTGCAGTGTAACTTCTTGCCACTAGGCCACCGGAGCTCCCTTAAAAATAGTTTTAAAACATTCCAATATTAGAAAGCAACTACTGAAAATTAGTTAATATCTAGGTTAAGGATTAAGTAATGAATTTCATTCTCTCAACTTTAGGAATTCATCAGCTAAAATGAATAATCAGTGCAGTTCTTCAATTTATATAAATAAGCTTTACATCTGAAAGTTTGCTAAGGTGCTCAATTTAGTCTTAAGTATTTTGTTTAACTGAAAAGCCTCAGTGTTCCAGGTTTTGTAATTTGATTTTACTTAAACACTTAGTTCAGGCATCATACCTGGTCTGTATGGTTTTCTTTTTCTTTTTTTGATACCTTCTGCTCCTTCTACTCCCTTAGTCTCATCATCCACAGCTTCCCTCTCAGGACTAGATTCTGATTTTCCATCACAATCCATAAGTTCACCTTCTGGAAAAAAGAAAATGTATAGGTAAAATGGCAAAGCATATTAAGTATATAATCACTATTATTAAGAAAAAACCAAGGGTAAACAAAGAGAAATACAGGAGGGAGATCTGGTAGCCTATTAGTAAAAGAAATGCACTACCAATCCAAAAGCAGGATGTTCTAATCCCCTAGCTGCTCAAAAGGAGAAAGACAGGATCTCTGCCTGTGTAAATTAAAGCTCCTAGACCCAATGGAGGGACAGCTATGAGCTGACTTCAATGTAACAGGAACAACAGTTAATAAAGTAAGGACTGTAATTGCTGAGCTACTGGAAACCATGCTCCTGAGTTCAGTGTTCTCAGGAAAAGAACTGCAATAATAAGAGAAGGGAAAAAATACAGATTTCAAAATGATTTACAAATCAAGGTGCTAGGGAGCTCTGGTGGCCTAGTGGCAAGAAGCTGTACTGCAATCCCATAGGTACACGGTTTGAATCCACCAGATGCTCTCTGCTGGAGAAGGAGGGACAATCTCCTCCTGTACCAGTCAGATTCAATTTGACGGCACACACACAACAACTAATAAAATAAAATTTAAAAATAAAAGAATCAAGGTGCTAGGGAGCTCTGGTGGCCGAGTGGCAAGAAGCTGTACTGCAATCTCAGAGGTATGCAGTTCGAATCCACCAGATGCTCTGTTGGAGAAGGAGGGGCAATCAACTCCTGTTACGTCAGATCCGAGTTGATGGTACATACAAAAAAAACTGCCCTTTGTTTTTAAGTATATATACAAGCCCAACATATCTAACACAAAATACTCTTTTGAGCTTCAACAATAGCTCTAATTGGGTATCACCAGAGGATTAAAAACTCTATATCCAAAACTTCTTTACTAATTAATGATACACCTACTCCCCTCTCCCTGGTGCTACCAACTGTAACTAAAGGCACCAAGGCATACCCTGAAGCTAGACCCCTCCGGAAGAACCTTGACAATTCCTACATAAGACTCTACTACTTAATTACCTCTGACATTCTCTCTCTTCTCTACTACCATCCTTCTGGAGTACATTTTCAAAAGCATGATGGTAGAAAAAAAGAAATCTATTTTCACAAGGGAAATTAAATACATCATCAACTGTAAGAAGAATAAATACATCTGTCCTGGGAGAAGCAAAGCCAGGATGCCGCTTAGAAGTAAGAATGGCAAGACTTCATTTATAGACATATTCTCAAGATAGAGTAGTCCATGGAAAAGGCCACTTAGTAAAGAAGAGGCACAGCAAGTGATAATGAAAAGTTTCTTAGTGTTTTCTCAACCAAAACTAAACCCACTACCATCAAATTGATTTCAACCCATAACAATCCTATTTCAGGTTTCCAAGTCTGTAAATTTTTACAGGAGGAGATAGATTATCTTTTTATCACAGAACAAATGGTGGACTTAAACCACTGACCATCAAGGTGGCAGCCCGACACGTAATGTACTCTGCCAGCAGAGCTCCTTAATGTCTTCAGAGTGCTCTCAAAATAGTTTATGATTTAAAGTACATGACAGTAGTGTCTTCTAAATTCTCCATTATCACCTTGCTATAACCATCAAACTTGACTGCATCAAGTTCTTCTACTACTTCCTCAACCTTTGCCTTCAATGTAACCAATCTTTCAAGACTCAGCCCAATCATCACCTTTAAAAAGAATTCAATATCTAGATAAAGTTATGTCCACAGTTATAACTTAAATCACAGTATTTAAAGTTGGCCAATGAAAATGAAAGACCAAGAACTGATGCTTTTTTTTAAATTACTGTGTTGACAAAGAATATTGAATATTACATGAATTGTCAAAAAAAATAAGTCTTAGATGAAGTTCAGACAGAATGTTCCTTAGGAGCAAGAATGCATAATTTTGACTGCTAGTGGGATTGTGAAAGGGTAACTGCTATGGAGGGCAGTTTGGCGTTTCTGCAAAAGCTGAACATAGAAATCTCCTATAATCCGCTTTTCCATTATGACAAAAATAACCCGAGGACCAGAACTGAGACAAGAATGGACACATACACACCTATGTTCATAGCAGCATTATTCACAATAGCAAAAAAACAGAAACAGCCTAAATTCCCATTAACAATTGAACAGATTGAGAAATTGTGATATATTCACACAATGGGATACTAAGCACTAGAGAAGAATAATTTCATAAAATACTATGTTAACATGGGAGCCTAGAGAGTATTATGCTGAGTGAAATAATTTAGTCACATAAGAACAAATCCTGCATAAAGCCATTACTGTGACAATATGAGGATAACTGAGCAAGGTATGTATAAATGCTCAAAAGTGGAAGGGATAGGGACAAGGGAGGGCAGAAGGAGAAGGACAGAAATCACTAGGCTAGCAGAGCTTAGTGGGTAGAGGGAGGGTGAAGGGATAAGAAAGATTCCATGAGGACTTGAAGGGGTGATAACAGGCAGAGCAACAGTAACTATATAAGACGCAATGCATATGAATGATTGTAGAACATACAATATATATGAATGACTGTGTTCAATCTAATTTTTAAAATGAGCAAGATGAAGAAAATCTTTCATACTTTGGGCCTATTATCAGAAGGAGCTAGCCCTTGGAAATTGACATCAAGCTTGGTA
Source organism: Elephantulus edwardii (assembly GCF_000299155.1). Lineage (NCBI taxonomy): Eukaryota > Metazoa > Chordata > Mammalia > Macroscelidea > Macroscelididae > Elephantulus > Elephantulus edwardii. The sequence continues at coordinate 858,893 of NW_006399911.1, read as the reverse complement.
AAGTATAAAAGGTCAGGAGAAAAAAAAAAGAAGGCCCTGAGTGAGATGGATGGCAAAACCAGGATTAAGCCCAGCAGAGAGCTGAAGACAACAAAGAACAGTGCAATGTGTTATTCTGTTGTACAGAATATCCTGAGTCAGAACCAGAAGGTAACTTCTAATGACACACACAAACATTATGCTTCGACTGTGTCTAACATATTTCTCTGAGACATCAACTTTTCCATACAACAGGCTCTAAGATTTTTTAATTAAGAGCTGAATTCTTAGCATGACACCTTTAAGTGTTCTGATAAATACTTCACTGAATGCATTTGAGAGAAATTAAGTTGTTGCTCATTAATGTCAACCTGGAACTGACTCTGTTAGCACTAGAGTTGATTTTCTTTTTTTTCTTTTCTTCTCCCTGCCTCTTTTTTTAAACAGTCCCTCGGTAAGGACTATCCACTTAGCTTTGTATCCAAAGACGAAATTTGTAGGTGAAAGGAGTTAGCAGTTAGCCTTCGTTACAGACTGGTTCATTTCAGGGTTGAAAATATGGAACGCTTCACGAATTTGCGTGTAATCCTTGCGCAGGGGCCATGCTACTCTTCTCTGTACCGTTCCAATTTTAGTATATGTGCTGCCAAAGCGAGCACTAGAGTTGATTTTCAGAGGCTGTAAAATGCACGAGAGGAACTGCCCATCTTTCCCACACAGCGCAGCTGGTGGATTTGAAATGTAAGCTTTGGGGTTAGCAACGCAACTTCTTATCCATTAGGCTACTAGAGCTCCCTACTCAAATTAAAAACTACATATACAAACTCAGTCCACATTATTTTAACACTATAGTTATCAAACATTGGTAACTGGATGTATTTTACATTCATCAAATACAGTAACATTAAGTTGTTAATTTATTTTCCCACTTATTATTACAAGCATAAACTAGCATATTTCAAGCCAATTCCTTATCAATATGATAAATATTTTACATATTTATGACTAACCGATGAATATTGAGAGTTCTGGTAGTCTAGTGGTAAAAAGCTGCGCTGCAATCTCAAAAACACACAGTTCAAATCCACTAGCTGCTCGATGGGAGAAAGATAAGTCTTCTTCTCCTTTGCGATTAAATGCCTCTGCAGGAGGGTCAGCTCCAACTCAATGATACACAACAAGCCATTCACGTATAGTTACAAAAACTCAGTAAACATCAAACATAACAAAATACAAATTATTTACCTTCAAATAAACTCATCTACATATTGCAGTAGGGTATTTTGGATTAAGACAGTGGGTGACAATAATAAACCCGCAAAAAGACAACACAGAAAGTTAAATTTTAAAATGAAAACATGAATGATGAATGACAATGGACTTATTAAATGCAGGTTCTTAAATGAGATTAGAAACAATGGAGGGGAAAATTACTGTTCATAACAAAAGTATGATTTATATATTTTGGGGGTCTATCATTTGGTGGCTTTCTGCCAGCTTAGAATTTGGTGCAAAGATATTGGTGCCTAGTTATGTCTTCTTGTTCAGCGAATATAATGATGTCCTTCCTTTCATCTTATGCTAGATGCTAGTTTTTGACTTGTATTTTATAAGACATTAATATTGCTACTCCTACTAATTTTTTGATATATATTTATTTTACTCTTTGATTTTTCATCAATTTTTGTCCTTGGTTCTAACGTACATCTTTTGTGGCCATTATGCTGATTAATTTTTCTTATCCATTCTACTATTCTTTTTTTCCTTGACTGGTTCACTTACTCCATTCACATTAACTATCAATAGGGTTTTATTGCTATTATTCTACTATACTCTTTGTGTCAATTTCTTTGTTCCATCTACTTTTCTCTGTTGCATTTATATTGTTTGTATCACTTCTGTTGTTCTAATGTTTAGTAAGTTTTTATGAATTTCTTCTTTTTCCTTTCAATGTGTCTACTAATTTTCATGGAGGACATGCTAACAATGACTGTTTTATTTCCAAGTGTAAAACAGTTCACTCTATCTTGAAATCAATTTCCTTTCCATTTGGATACTCTGAAATTATACTACTTATTCCTTGTTTATAGTTGTTCTTAGTTATGGACTAAAGCTTTTGGTAGTCTCATTTCAGTCTGGTGAACTGATTTTTCTTTGTTTATTTAATTCTAATGTGGAAAAATCAGGGTAAAATGAAAACATTTTCAGAAATATATAATATTTCAAAATTAAAATAATCAATGACAATTTATGTTGCAAACCAAAATGTCTAAGCGCTTGGTGTTAAGAGAAATCAGTAATTTGTAGACTTTCACACAAATAATTTTTTCTTTTTTAAGAAAAGGAAGTATATAATACCTAAAAATCTATCTCACATACATTCTCTCAGGAAACCAGATGACATTCTCCACTTGGTGACAAAACTGAAATGCAAGCAATCATAGGGAACAAACACAGACCAAATAGAAGATGTTCTCCAGGACAGTGGTGAGACCTGAAATTAAGCACGTTCACAAAAAAATCCACAGCCAGTTGGCGGGTGGAAGTGCCCTGCATGTGGCCTGAATGTACTCCTCTGGCCATTTTGAAAATGACTCTCAGCAGGATTTTGCTTGCAGAGGAAGACGAAAGATGGTTGATCCACAGAGCTTACCACCTCACAGCCTGCCTTCAGATAACCTTGGTTTGATCCTTGTTTTACTGCCTTTATAACATTTTCAACCTTGGGTGGGTCTGTTCACCACTCTGGAAGCCCCTTCTTCATTAGTGGAAATGGAAAGTAATAATACCTACTTTAAGTTACAATTAGACCACGTGGCAGAGAGGAAGGAGACAATGATGGCGGCTCTAGAAACGGAAGTGCTGACCTTGACCGTGGTCTACAGTAGGGCACAGGTCCAGACCTCAGAAGAGCTTTGAGGGAGGAGAGCTGCCCAGCCTCTGGAGAGACCCACCTGATGTGTATGAGGAACTTTATCTAAGTAACTTTCCTCCATCTCCTACTCCAGTGCCCCTGTAAGTATCACCGCAAAGCCCTTTTCTCTCTAATTTTTAAGTTTGTTCTCTTTAGGTCTGCTTCCTTTCGAAAGATATAGGTAACCTGAACCCTGAGCCCAGTTCCAAAGACAACAGGGAAATATAACTGCCTAAGGAAGCAAGGGTAGACGGAGCCTCTTAAGTCCAGCTAGCCACTCCCACTGGACTCACTCATGTAAACACTTTGCAGTCCAGAGGGCAGAAAATGTCATGAACGTATCTTCTAAATCAACAAGAAGGCATGCAGCTTCAACTAAAGACCACCAGTAAAGTGTTAAAGTAGGCTCTCCCTCCCCTTCATCTCAATGCCCCTATTCAGCATGAAGAAGCCAGAGAGTCTATGCTCCTATTCCCAAATGAGAAACCAACAAATGAAAAAGACAATCTCTTCGTAAAATAAATAATCACCACCATTGGACTATGCCCACCATTACCCTGTCTTTTCTGGTCCCTGTCAGATACTCTCATTTCCTTTACCCACTCCCTCCATTCATCAAATTGTGCAACCCTATGATTTCCTCCCTATCCATCCTCAACCTTCAGCTCCTACTCCATACCCCGTAGAATCCCCATACATTTTACAATTAAAAACAAAACAAAAATTCACAGCTTAAGATGGTGCAAAATCTATTATATGAATATTTTCACAGGGATAGTACAAACCAATAAAGCCAATTTAACTGGTCAATTCATAATGATATCATTAAGTCAATATTTGGGAATAAAACCCTATTCTAAATCTGGTGTCACCAAGTCGATCCCAAATTTAATATTATGTATTAGGGAGCTCAGGTGGTATAGTCCATAGGGAACTGAACAGCTAACTCAAAGGACATGCCTCTTTGTTGGCTGGAACCCACTAGGGGCTCTTCAGGACAAAGATGGGCAATTTCCTCTCAGGTGGTTTACAGTTCAGAAAACTAAAGGAGAACCAGTTACAAATCAGTTCTGACTCAATGGCAAGTGAAGTTTATTATATCTTTTTTATAATAAATATACATATATTTTCTATTACATTCCAACAGAGACAGTCTTTAAGTTTGAACTGCTTCACAGAGTTGTCAAGGTTGTAAATCTCTACAGAGGCAATCTGCTACATCTTTCACAGATCTGCTGGTGGATTCAAAGGACTAATCTTTTGGTTAGCAGATGCACACTTAATCACTGCTTTACCAGGGCATGGACAGTGGCCCCAACACAGCTGATATCACTGAAGGCTAAGGTCTTCTTCAGCAAACATCATAACAAGAACTTTTGGTTTCCCATAGACTGCAATGAAAGAAAACATACTACTAACAATGAAAAATTATCTCATCAATACACATCTGTGTATGGATAAAAAAAAAATCTCTGAAAGATTACTCTGGCTGTCCAAATGAATAGGAACTGGATGGCTGGGAGAAGACTAATGTTTCATTTACTTTTTGAACTCTCTGAACCTTTTCCCCACCCCTGAATCATGCATGCTTTTCATATTAAAACCTGTAAAAACTGCTATAAATGCAGATATCCTTTGATTCAGCCAGGAATGTACAGTTCAGACTCAGCTTTGTTAAGCCATTAATAATAAAGACTCAGAAAACCAGGGAAAAAAACCTCAAAGGTCTACTAATAGGAAAGAAGACTGATAAAATTACTTATTTAAATCGAAAGCACTATATCTAAAGGAATATATTTCTATTTCATAGAAAATGAAGGAAAGTGTAATATATGTTCAGTTTCTTAGAGATGTTAAAAAAAGTGTCTGGGAGGACATACAAAGAAGTAGTTGTGCTTGGTAAAATGAACTAAGGGCATGAGTAAAAGACAGAGAAGATAATTTTAACTTTTTAAATAATTTCTCAATCTAGAACTAGGTGAATGTAACAATCTGTCTAAAAATCTTACACAGCTGAGGGGACTGAGAATAATAACATCAGAAGAGGAGGGATGGCATAAGGAAGAGGTCACCAGAATGAGATCTCCCATTACTCCTACCTAGTTTTATTTTCACTGTCAGATACATATTCATGATTTGTAGATTTTTTATATTTATATATAAAAAATATTTTTTAAGTTTGAATGTACTATTTTCAACTCCCAAAGACAAACTTAATGATAACAAAAGGCAACAGTAACGAATACTTACATGTCAGTGAAATTTCATAAAACTTGGCAAAACTTTATATAAAGTAGCAGAAAAAAAAGCACTTTGGAAGATGAGGGTAGTGTATTAGAATTCATAGGACATCTTAACAAAGATCATATATTTTTAGGGCTATTTTCTGTAATTTCTCTGAAAACAGGCATATTTATATGACATAAAATTAATTTTAAACATATGGTTCAATACAGTCTTAGGGGAGCAAAATGTGGTACTCCTTGACTAAAAAAAAACACCAGAAACAAAACACTACCACTCAAAAAAAAAACCAAAACAGCATACTAAACAGCAATCATCTTCCTTCCCATCATATTTATCATAAAAGACAATGTGAAAAACAGGGCAATTAAATGTGGACTATTTTACTGTAAAAATGGAAACCAAGCAAGTATAAGGATATTTTCATGTATCTTGGTAAGTATCAGTATGGGAATATGAAATTCAGCACAAACTGTATTTCATAGCACTGCTCCACAGGACATTAGCCAGGGAAATGTTTTACATTTTGTTTCTCTTTTAAAAGATCTATGATCTCATAATTTGAGAAATAGTATATATTATCAAGTTACCTTTCAAATTTTTTGACACATGGCAGTTGTAAAATTTATGATACAACACTTCTTCAAATTTTTTCTACCATCCTCAAAGACTAGAATTATTTGGCACACTGAGTAATACAGATTCCTCCTCACCGGTCTCAAACCAAAGTCTCTGTCAACTGTTACTTGAACACTGGTTACAGACAAGCATCAGAAAGCATTTCTCCCACCACAAAGACTCAAAACGTAGTACTTCAAAATAAACATGAATGTATGTTATCAGGAACATTTAAAAGACATGTCCTTTTCAAGCCAAAACTACCTTTCAAATAGATTAATGTAATAGCCTTCTATCAGATTCACTTGCCACAGCTATTATCTGCATATTATATTATACTGTAGATATAACAGTATTCTTTAAAAAATACAAATAAATATCACACCAAATTTCTTTTCAGAAACCCCCAATGAGCTATCAATGGAAAAGAAATTCAACTTCTTTGGCACAGCCTGAGGGTGCTCTGGTGGCCTAGTGGTAAGAAGGTGTGAGGCAATCCCAAAGGCACACTATTCAAATTCACCAGCTACTCTGTGGAGAAAAGTGGGCAATCTCCTCCCATGTGACTAACTACCTCTGAAAACCCGCTGGAGGGTCAGCTATGGGTCAATTCTGGCTGAAGGTAAACAATAAGAACGCACAGACTTCTTGTCTTTTACTTGATTTACTGAGCTACCTACTGCTCAACTACCTTAGTTCACTCAAAAGAACACTTAAGCATGATACACACATTTCCATCCACATCTTTCCCTGATTTACTTATACTATCTATTGTAGCTGATGTTAGCTGGATCTTGGCTGAAAGCAGGGAATACCAGAGGAATGTCTATCTGTGTTTCATTGACTATGCAAAGGCATTTGAGTGTGTAGATCATAACAAACTGTGGCTGACTCTGAGAAGAATGGGAATCCCAGAACACATGATCGTTCTAATGCGAAACTTATACTTGGACCAGGAGGCAGTCGTCAGAACAGAGCAAAGGAACACTGCATGGTTCAAAATTGGGAAGGGCGTACGACAGGGATGCGTCCTATCTCCATACCTTTTCAACCTATATGCAGAACAGATTATCCAGGAGGCTGGGCTCTATGAGGAGAAATGTGGGGTCAAGATTGGTGGACGATTTATCAACAATCTGTGTTATGCGGATGACACAACCCTGCTTGCTGAAACTGAGGAGGACCTGAAGCGCCTGCTGCAGAGTGTCAAGGACTGCAGCCTACAATATGGATTGAGGCTCAATGTCAAGAAGACAAAGATTCTCACCACTGGACCAATCGGCAGCATCAGGATGGATGGTGAAGAGATTGAGATTGTACACAGCTTTAGTTTGCGTGGCTCCATAGGCAACAGTCTTGGCACCAGCAGCCAGGAAATTAAAAGGCGCATTGCCATGGGAAAGTCTGCTGTTAGGGACCTCTCCAAAGTGCTGAAGAGCAATGGTATCTCTTTGGAGACTAAGGTGGGTCTGATACAGGCCATGGTTATTGCAATCACTTGTTATGCATCAGAGAGTTGGACAATGACCAAGGAGGATAGAAGGAGAATTGATGCCTTTGAGCTGTGGTGCTGGAGAAGAGTATTGAGAATACCATGGACTGTTAGGAAAACAAACAGATTTGTCCTGGAGAGGGTTAAACCGGGTGGCTCCTTGGAGGCAAGGATACTGAGGCTCCGTCTAACTTACTTTGGACATGTTGTGAGGAGAGACCGGTCCTTGGAGAGGGACATCATGCTTGGGAGGGTGGAGGGACAGCGCAGGAGAGGAAGGCCCTCTATGAGGTGGATTGATTCAGTGACTGGGATAATTGGGATGGGAGTGTCAGAGACAGTGCGATTGGCACAGGACAGAGCGGAGTTTAGGGCTGTTGTACATAGGGTCGCTATGAGTCGCAGGTGACTCGATGGTACATAACAACAACATCATCTGGGATACTCTTCCCCAGATCCTCAAGTGCTCAATTCTTTAAAATCTATGCTCAAATAGATGAATGACTGCCTTCTACAGCAAGTCTATCCCCACCATCCCATTTTATCTGATTCCCCTCACCACCATCTGCACCCACAACTCCCTTTTTTGATGCTTCTCTCCCATAGTAGTTGTGAGATACATGAAAATGAATTCATTTATTGTATTATTGCATTATTTTCATATTCTTACTTAATAATGTTAATATCTCAGTGAGCTAGCAGAGAATTTTCTCTTTTCACTAATGTAATTCCTAACACTGCAGCATTTAATAAATACTAGTTGTTGGTGGTGAATGCTGTCAAGTAATTATAACTTAGTGATCCACTACCTACGGTAGAAGAGAAGGACACCAGAGCATTTTCTAGGTTGTTACAGGAACTGACTCTTAGCTCTTTCCTCTCACAGCACTGCTGTATGGGTTCAACCTTAAAGATGAACAGCTAAGTACTTATACCACACCACCAGGTTCCTTAGGAGAATAAAATAATTTCTGACTCCACTTTGGTTAAGTAAGAGGAAAGATCCAATCCAAAAATTAAACAAAATGCACTCTAAAAAGAAAAACAAAACCCAACAAATCCTAAACAAAATAACAAGGCAACAATTTTCTTTTCAACAATGGAGCTCGCTCATTTGGATCAAATATTTTTATTAAAATGATTTTGTCATCTAAAGGTGAAATATTTATTGAAATATAGTATGATTTTACAAAGTATACAACCCATCTACAATTAATCACTGAGAATATAAACTTAATCTCAAAGATAAACAAGAGGGTTTTTTCCCATTTCCAGAATTATAGTTATTTCTAAGGCAAACTGACAGTTGTATATATCTTCAGTGTAACACTATTTTATTATCCTTTATGTGGAAACTACCATGAGATTATATGAAATTTCCAATTAATAAGACTAGTAAGCGGCTTTGACAAGCACTGTGGCATTTGGACAAGAACAAACTGGGAGGAGGGTAGAGAGAATAGTGCAACAATGAATGAGTGGAGGCCCAAAATCTCTGTAAATGTTTATGAAAATTAATAAAATATAATTATAGGAAAAAAAAAAAGACTAGTAAGCATTTTTTTTAATCTTTTGACAGTAAAAGAAAGTTCCAAGCCAATCAGTTTTATCACAGTGTTAGAATCTGAAAATTTCAATCTCTGATAAACATGGCATCCAAAATCCCACAGTATTTGAGAAGGTTTATACTGGTTCCCAGCATAATACATACTGAATTTCCCCACTTTAATGATATAGTGCTCCTAAAGACCTCTGAAAGGTGAGGGTAATCTAAAAGGATGCATGAGAGCAAGAAACCTGAAAAGGCACCATTCATTTAAAAAGAAGAATTATTAATTTAAGGTTGCGTAGGTCAGCTTAATTTACCTTGGAATTAAGAAAACATTTAGAAAGCTGTTTTATATACTTTAATTCTTACAAACACAGTCCAGAGAAAAGAAATCCGTATTACCTCTACTATCATCCATCTCGCCATCCCTTGAATGCTCTGACTGGATGTCTGGAGGGGTCTGAAGGACAGCCACACTATTCTGATTGATAATCTTCAATTTTAACTTTGGTTTGGATCGTTTTCTTCTTGGAACTGTAACTGTGAGACTCTGTAACTGGGTCATCCCTGATTCGGTCAAGCACACACCATCCTGGGTGTAGGTTTTGGGTGGATCTAAAAATTACAGGATCCCAAAAATACAAATGAGAACTTTTATTTTAAAATTAATAACTTAATCAGAATTTCAAAATCCTCATATTAAAGGAATGTGACTTACAAAGCAGTTATCCTTAACTTGACACTGAAGAATTAATTATTTAAACAATTACGTGTGCGTAATGCCTGATAGTACACAACTAAAAAAAAGACTAAATTGAATGGCCAAATTTTCTTACATTATAAACCAAAAAATGTTTTTTCTAAAAAAAAAATCATGCTACTGGTATTTATATTATTTTATAGTAATACAAGGATGGGGGGGGGAAGAAATGAAGAAAAAATTAATGCATTAGCTAATCTACCAGGAGTCCTTTTACTACAATATTCTTTCAGATCAAAAGATTAGACTTAATTTACGTAACTCAAAAAAACCTGAAATGTACTGGTGCTGTGTTGGAACTGACTCATAGCTGAACTTCCAGTAGGCTTTGAGAGGCTATGTAAATCACACGGCAGAAGACTGCCGTGTTTCTCCTGCAGAGTCACTGGTGGATTAGAACTGCCAGAGCAGTGGTTAGAGGAGATCAATGTCCTACGGACTAGGTCACCAGAGCTCAATGAAATTATGTAACTGAAATAAAAATATTCCAGACATCAATCTGAAAATCAAATTATCAATATAATTACTTATAAGGAGGCGAAAATGAATAATAATTAGAATTTCTGCATATTTAGGTTTTAAATGTTTAAGGCTACATTTAAATGTCATTAGGATAATTTCTATATTACCTAAAAGTTCTTACATCAAATGCTATCAGTAAAAGCAGGTTACTAAAAGTACCACATTTAATTATTGATCAAGGTTGACAGTTTCACAAAATAACACACCGAATCCATTCTGAAAGAATCTGTCTGCTTGCTTACTACGTATTAGTTTTTTTGCTATCTAACAAACTTAGTAATATATATGAAGTCAAAGTAAGTAGCATTAATGGTTATTTTAAGTTACTCTTTTATTCCAATTTCCGTAGGGTTATAGGACTATTACTCCACTAAAACTGAACAAGACTTATATTGTATATGGAATGAAGATATACAGGGTAAAAGCATGCTTCATATAATAGAGAGGTAATTCAGTTATAGAAAAATGAACCATTTATACACTTTTTGGAAAGAATAATCAAGTAAAGCATTTCAGATTTTACCTAGCTCTTTTACTTTTGTGACAATTTGTGCTATAAGTGAAGAATCACAGCAGTCTGAGGAAGGCACTGAAATGGAAAAAAAGTTAATTTTTTTAAAAGAAGTGAAATATATTTAAAGATGAACACATAAGTGAAAATTCCATTTCTTTACCTCATTTCATGAAAATAATTGTTTGATGGCTAAAAGCTGTCTTTACAAGAAGTAACAGTAAAGAAAAATACCAAGTTATAGAGAAAAACTGGCAAAGATAAACAATCACTGTACTTAATTATGCACAGGATTATGCAATATAAAATACTGCTAATAAAACAAGATAATGTTTCTTGGAAGCAAAATATCTTATATTTAAAATGGATGCTTCATTTACTTCTGTAAATGGTTTTAATATAAAGTTGAGGTACTAAGAATGGATTTTTTTTAACACGGTATCTTAGTTTTTGTAAAATAATTGTCAAAAATAGTACCAGACTGAAGAGCCTTCATGGTGATAGACAGCAAGGTGTCTGTGGAGCACCAATGAATGGATGCTGCTGAGTTCTTCCCTTACCATTTGATGTCGGTATGTAGGGTCTGCACATGCTACAGTCAAAACCAATGTCTGCTACATTTTCCACTTCCTCCTCAGTACTTAAATTTTGACAAACTGCATGCATCCATCTAAAAAGAACATATTTGTACATTCAGAAAGAGGAATACATTGAGACAGGTTTCTTTCTAAAAACTGTAATTGTTGATGGAGTTCAAATTTAAAGCTCCTAAAACCTCATGGTACTTCATATCTAACTCATATATAACTTCATATATAAATCAAAAAAGGTATTTTCCCCACCCTACTGACCCACATAAAATTTCTGAAGAGATGAGGAGAGGGGAGGAAAATAAAAACAGGTACTAGGTAGGAAGCAAAAGAAAATGACATAAAGAGGATGAGAGAATGGTTTCATGACCACAAATTAAGCATGTAACAGACAGCAAGATATAGTTATGACAAAGAGACTAGTAAATGGCATAGTATGTATAGTTTACATGTTGAATCTACTTTAGAATAGAAGTAACTCATTTAAGTGATGTTAAAGAGTAACTGGGAAGTAAAGTTTAGCAGTTGTCTTGTCTGGGAACAAATAATTTATAGGCAAAGTTGTGAGAATCCTTATGAAATAACACTGCTAATAAATAATATATGTACAGAGTTTAACTGTAGCAAAGCACTGTAAGGTTCCACTGACTCCAAGTAGAACAATATCAATATCTGAAGCCACACGTGTATCACTCTGGAAAGCAGGAACGGGAATGTAGTGACCATTACAAAAAAATGACAGCCAACTCTCCTGTAGGTTTTCACAGGCTGTAAGCCAAACAGGAGGACTATGTATGTTTCTCCTTCAGAGTTGCTAGTGGATCTTAGCCACCAAAGAGGTTCAGACATGCTTTTGTGTTAGCCACACAACTCTGTAGGGACTACACCACCAGACCTGTTATATTCAAGCAGTAACTCTGCTTGTAATTTCAAAAGATTAAAAAAATTCTCAAAAAGCTCCTCCTTAAAAATTTAAGGTCTGAAATTAAGAATTCAAAAGAAGTAATTTCTCTTTAAGATTTTTCCTCAAATAAAAACTTGGAAAATGATAAATTTTAATTTTATGGCCTAGTAAAGTTATGTTCCAATTTTCTTTTGCTACATTAGTAAGAGAAAAGTTTGCAAAAGATGAAAATAAATAAAACTAGAACAATACCTATCACACTGTCTACATTGCAGGATAAGATCTTCTTCTCGATAGTTTCGGCAGCAGACCGGGCATGAGGATAGGCTTGCACAAGGAGCACACTGTGAGTAATTATTTTGCCATTCACACCTCAGACCAGGAGATGTTGCTCCACAGTGTCTGCACCAAACACACCTGAAATATAACCACCCCAAAAATTTTTAATGTACCTAATTACTTAGTTCACGGAATTTAAGAGGCTACCTATGAACAAAACAGGAGAGCATTAACTTCAATGCATACTTGATTTTCTGCTTAGTAATAATAGCTACCTTAAACATGTTTTATACAATTAAACAAATGTAACTAATTTTTAAGAACTAAGTCATGTGGGAAAGGCTGAACTTTAGGGACAATGGAAATGTAAAATCTCGAGTACCATTTGCACTTCCAGCCTCCTTTGGGAACTGTCTGCAGTGGAGGGTCTAGGCAGTAGGTGTGATAACTTATGTCACAATCATCACAAAGAAGGAGTCTTCCTGGATCTGTAGCCTTCCCACAGGCTTCACAAACAGTGCACTCAAGACACCGCCAACCTTTGCTAAGTACAACTTTGGTGATCTGTAAAAGAAACAACCAATCCATGTGACTTATACTTCAAGTGATACTTCATTTTACATAATCAATTATACTATTTATATAATCAATTATACTATTTAATTATATGTTACTTAAGTACCTAAAGCAGAAGAACAACTAGTATTTATTCAAGACCTATAAGTGTGTGATACTGATACATTTTGAAGACTCTATATATTGAGGTGAATGATAGTTATAGGTATTTTAGTACCTCTTTAACATGTGAGGTAAACATCCTATGCTGTGGATGTGACTGATGTATAACGTGTGCAGGTGACTGATATATAACGAAGTAAAATGCCCTGTTACTTTAAATACCTGAAAATATGCCAACCTGGTTTCCATCTACATTCCCACAAATTTCATGCTTTTGAAATGTTGTACATGGCATAAAGACTTGTACAGTAAAAACAACATATACCATAGGGAAAAAAAATTAAGGTGAAATATGCATTCACCCTAATAAATTTTTTCTAGAACATTTTTATTTTGCAAAGTGAAAAAAGTGAATCTCAAGAACATTTTATGCTTTTAAGATTGTGAACTATTAGGGAGTTCTGGTGGCCTAGTGGCAAGAAGGTGTACTGCAATCTCAAAGGCTTGGTTCGAATCCACCAGACAGGTACTCTGCTGGAGAAGGGACAATCTCCTGTACCAGGTGGATCTGATTCAACGGTACACACACAAAAAATAATAAAATTTTAAAAAAAGATTGTGAAATATGAAGGTAGGACTTCTGATATCCAATCTGTTTATTTTCCTCTTCCTCAAGGGTCTAAGGCAGTAGACAAGCTAAAAACATCCATAGTGTTCCTCAAGGTAGCCATATCATATAGGAAACTACCCATTCAAAGTACTATTCTTAGCTAAACAATCAACCAAATTAAATTTAAGGGTAGAATACCTTTTAAGACACACAAAGACTCAAAATTCAGATACCATAAACTCCTTCTAGTAGCTAAAGAAATGTGTAACAAAAATGGAGATTTCATATCAAAAAGCACATGGAGTGCTATAAAGACAACAGTCAAGGGAAATTTAAAGGATGAAAGGTAAGCAACAGATCTAGAAGTCACTGCCATGAGCGAGTATAGGATCATGAATCCAAGAGACAGTAAGTGTCATAAATAACATTACATACATAACTATATTGGAAACTGGCAGGGAGTGTACTTATAAGAGTTAAATTGTATTTCTCTATAACAATAAACAAAACAAAACAAAAATCTAACACTGATCAAGAAGTAGCACCCGCTGTCAAGCTAACCATAAGAGGAAATAATGGGGGGAAAAAAGAAATGCTGTTTTAATGAGCAGGTCTGAGATGTGGAAACAGAGTAAGGTAGGGAAATGTGATACTCATTATAAAGCTTTTAATGCCATTTGATCTTTATCAAATCAGAATACAGCATTTATTTAAATGGAAGACAGAGATTAACACAGGAAGCCTAGGGTGAGTTAGAACAGAATGTGGCCAATTTATGTAATGGGCAAGACTTTAAACATACTAGGCTATGTGATCTACCGTAATTAAACCATCTTGCCATTGTAGTTCCAGTTACATAAATATGTAAATATAAGGGCATATTTGTAGGCAAAATACTTATTTACATATAATAAAAGGAGAAAGAACTGATTTGGTCCACAGCCCATCATATGTCTACCTCTGATTTAAATAAAGGTAGAATGATCTGAAGATAACTACTGATTTCATCTTAATTTTCAAGAGCTCTTTCAAGTAAGATGCTATCTAATATTCCATTCAAAGTTCCATCCAGAGGACCATGAGAAAGTAGTGACAGACTTATTTTATAGTCATAGTGCATATCTGTTTCAACTACAATAAAAACAAATGTTTTCAAACACTGGACAATAGGTGGTATAGGACTATGACTTCTGTTGAGGATGTTTCCAGACTACTGCCCAAACGGGGAGAAGAACCCTATCAGTATAAAAAGAATTCACTGATTTTAGGACACATAGGTACTTGGAATTTGAAGGACAGAGCATTGGAAGGAAATGAGCAGTACAGATTAAAACTCAAGATATTTACAGAGTTTTCCATGAAGCTGTGGATGAACACTAAACCATACACACAAATAGCTAGGCAAATGAACTCCAAATGGGAATTTTTAAGATTAATGGAGGTCACACAGAATCAAGACTGATAAAAAAGAAGGACAGAAGTGTATTTGTTAGAGATCTCAAATAGGCCACTGCTTAGATACAAGGTTAAACTAGTCTTAGATCTCAGTAGATCTGTGAGATCAAAACTATTTGATACAACACTACAATTTCGTTTGTGGTATTCTCATTAATTCACACCTAAACAGTGGTGTTTTCCATAACATCTTCATTTTTATGTCATACACATTGTACTTATATATGGTTGCTTTTAAAAATCTGATGTTTTATTTTCTAAAATACATGTAACTCTCATAAGTAAAAACACTTGGAGGTCTCAATTTTTTGGTATAAAAGGATTCTAAGATCAAAAAGTTTAAGAACAATCACGTTAGAATGAAAAGCCTTTCAGAAAGCTTAAAAAGAAATTCTGAAAAGGATTCAATCTAGCCACAATAGTATAACTACGATAATTATACTATATGCCTCCAATATGGATTGAGGCTCAATGTCAAGAAGACAAAGATTCTCACCACTGGTCCAATTGGCAGCATCAGGATGGATGGTGAAGAGACTGAGATTGTACACAGCTTTAGTTTGCTTGGCTCCACAGTCAATAGTCTTGGCACCAGCAGCCAGGAAATTAAAAGGCGCATTGCCATGGGAAAATCTACTGTTAGGGACGTCTCCAAAGTACTGAAGAGCAATGGTGTCTCTCTGGAGACTAAGGTGCGTTTGATAGAGGCCGTGGTCTTTGCAATCACTTGTTATGCATCAGAGAGTTGGACAATGACTAAGGAGGATAGAAGGAGAATTGATGCCTTTGAGCTGTGGTGCTGGAGAAGAGTATCGAGAATACCATGGACTGCTAGGAAAACAAATAGATTTGTCCTGGAGAGGGTTAAACCGGGTGGCTCCTTGGAGGCAAGGATTCTGAGGCTCCATCTAACATACTTTGGACATGTTGTGAGGAGAGACCGGTCCTTGGAGAAGGACATCATGCTTGGGTGGAGGGATGGCGCAGGAGGGGAAGGCCCCTCTATGAGGTGGATTGATTCAGTGACTGGGATAATCGGGATAGGAGTGTCACAGACAGTGCGACTGGCACAGGACAGAGCACAGTTTAGGGCTCACAGGCGACTCGACGACACATAACAAAAACAACAACAACAACAACAACATAGTTACTTTAACTACTATCCACTCTGGAAAATTTTAAAAGGACATTTAAACAAAATACACACTATACAATGTTCACCATCTAACTGAAAATTACTAGATGTGCAAGGAAGAAATAGTAATTTAATAAAATTAGTTAACACATGAAAAATGACAGAGAGAAATAAGTGATGATTTAAAATTATTACTAGAAATTGAATTAAAGGAAAACAAGAACATAAAGAACAAAAATTAAAACTAGAAAACAAAATACAACCACCATAAATAATAAAATGCCTGACTGAAATATTCAAAGAACAGGTGTAAAGATAGATGAGATATTGTATGAGAAAAGTGAACTTGGAGACTGCAATAGACAATATCCTAACTAAAGCAGAGAGAAAAAAACCTGTAACAAAAAAACTCAACTGTAAAGCATCAGTGACCTCTAGGATAGTATCATGTCATTACACATATACATAGAACAGATTCCAGAAAGAACTAAGGAACAGGAAAAAAGTTAAGAAATAATGGTCTCAAATAACTCAAAACTGAATAACAATACTATCAACTCTCTGATCCAAAAAACCTAACAAATCAAGATAAAAACCTAACCAGGGCACAATGTAACAAAAATACTGTAAAGCAATGTTAAAAGAGAAAATATATTAAAAGCAGCTAGAGAAAAACTGTCTTATTGTATCTAGAAAAGCAAAGATAAGAAGAATGATCACCGATTTCATCAGAAATAATGCAAGCCAGAAGGTAACAGAACAACACCTTTAAAATGTTGAGGGGAGAGCCAGAAGGGGAACAATTAACTTACAACATTATATCTAGCAAAAACGGTGTTCAAAAGTAAAGGCAAAATGAAAATATTTCAAGGCAAAAGATGAAACAACATATCCCTAGTATATTTCAAAGCATTTCCTAATTTACTGGAATAAACTGTAAGCCCCTTTTAAAAAGGTCAAGTTGTTTCGTATTTCCTAAAGCATTTGTCATTTTTCACAAATGACTACATTGTTTTTAAAATCCAAGTGCAGTACTGCCCGAATAGTATTAGCAGTATAGTCAGAACATAGGAAAAAGAAAATGCCAGTTATTTAAGCTCTAGCTCAAATATTTACTCGTTGATATAATTTTTTAAAAGTTCCTCAATTAGTTTATAATAGGAAACGCATGAAATTGAGAACTGCTAGTTCTCTTATGTTTTAGTAAATTCCATGAAATACGAATTTCTCTTTTTCAACTAAAGGAGTAAAGTTCTTTTTGTATTATGGGTGAAGGTGAAGACTGGAAGGGGAACAAGATGAGTTAAAGAAATTTTACCAATACTTTATGTGAAATTAATAAATAAACAAAATAAGTGAATTAAACCTCAGACCATCAACAATAAAGATTTTCTTTTAAACTTAATGCATATATTTATATCTTTACATTTCCAAAACAACATTAGAAAAACCAATATAATTAAAATCATAAAACTGGAAATTAATTTCAAACAAATCAGATGAATATTTATTAAGTCACAAATTTATAATAATCCTAACAAACACTGCTTGATTCACTCTGAAGAAGGAAAACAACATGCTACTGTTGATATAAAACTTCATTAATTTTTATGAGTGCTTTTAATGGAAAAGTATTTACCTTAATACTGACACAGTACGGGTGGTAACACTGACCACACTGGGAGCAGGCGAGTAATCTTCCCTCTACTCCTTGGCCAAAGCTCCCACACACCACACACATATCCTGGAATAAAAAACAAAGGAAGCTATCGTATGCTGGAGATTACAGCAAGAGTACAAGATTATTATTTTAAAAACAGCTCCTTGGTAAATGTATCTCTCTATTTTGTATACAAATATACACTACAGTAGATCAAGGGTGAGTATATCTGTTGAAATATGATGATTTATGTATTAGATGATTTATGTATTTCTGACACCCAATAGAAATGAGCAAAAAATATTAAGTTCAAACCTGATGCAATGTGAACTTGTCACTACTAGAAAATAAGACAACTGTATTGTGCATAGAGTTTTCTTCTTCATCCTTACTTGAAGAAATATCTGTAGAAGATACCTATGAAAAGGGAAATACACAAAACATTATTTTTTTCCTTTCTGCTATATTTAAAGTCAGAAAATTTTGAGTAAGTTCAACTGAAAACAGAATTTTTGCAAAGATCTAATAATCTTAAATTAGCTTGTTGATAACAATATTGTATGACAAAAGTAATTTAATTCCTCTTATTTTTCTGTTCAACTAAGTCTCTCTTCAAAGTTACGAGCTCTATAATTCAGGAAATAATAAAAGACATAAACCTGACTCCAGTAAGACTTATTATTTTAATAAAAAAATCTGAAGTTATATTTTTTATAATGAGTGTACATTTTTAAATTGTAAAATGAAGGTTTAGTAATATCTGTCAAGTTTTTAAGAAATCTTTCCCTTCATTTTTCATATCAGAGGATATGTATTTTCTTTCCTTTTAATTGTGATTTGAATGAAAGCTTAGAGCAAATGGGTTTTCCAGTAAACCATTCATGTTTCATGAAATGACAATACCCACATTACAATAGTACTCTTCCTGTTCCTTCCTGTGATTCTTTTCATTCACCTTTATCCTGCCCTCTGGGTAAAAACTGTCTTTTGATCTTCTACAGCTGATTACACTAATGAATAAGTAAGTAGCTTGCCATTAATCTTAGGATGTTGTTGCTAGCTGCCTTCAAGTTGAGGACTCATGACGATTCTACCAACAAGAAAATGAAATCCTGCCCTACACTGCATCACCCTCACAATCTCTACTATGTGTAAATTCATGATTGCAGTCACTGTATCAATCCAACTCATTGAAGGTCTTCCCATCTATCCCATTTCCTCTACTTTTCCAAGGACACGGCCAAAAGATGGGAGCCAAGCTTCAAAATTCTCATCTCTAAGGAGTACCCTGCTAGCACTTCTTCCAACATATGCTACTTCCTGAAATGGTTCAGTGTCAACCAATTCCTTCTGTTATAGAAACTGTATTCTTTTCAACTTCAACTATGAGTTTATCTTAAGAGTAGATCTGATGCACTGAACACTAAGACCAGATGTATGGTGGGAAGACATCAAGAAACTCATACATGAAGGAAAAGAAAAGGTTAACCTTACAGGCCTATCCACTGTTTGGCTGAAGGTCAAGCCGCAAGTGTGTGTGTTCTAGGCTCAAAGGGTGACTGAGAGCCAGTGTAAGAAGTTGCATCTCTAACAGAAAAATAAGTATAGTCATTTTTATGTATAGAGGCCTATTTTAGGGATGTTGCTATTAGGTGCCATGGAGTCAGAACTGACTCATAGCTGACCCTCCAATGGTTTTCTGAGGCAGTAAGTCACACAGAAGGAGAATTCCCTTCCTTCTCTGGTGGAGCAGTTGGCAGATTTGAAATATATGCCTTTGGGAATGTAGTGAAGTTTCTTACTTCTAGGCCACCAGAATTCCTTATAGTACAATATGTACATATATAACATTTAAGGATACTTCTCCACAGTAGTAGAGGTGGATATAGATACTTGCAATATAATTAATCTAAATTATAACTGCTAAACAGAACAGACAGTAGAGAAAGAATAATGGAAATAATAACTATAGGGAGTAGGTGGTAAAAGTATAATTATAATAGGGAGCTGTGCTGGCTAATCTCCTTCTGTGCCAGTCAGATCCGATTTAACACAAGACGACAAAGAAAAGTATAATTACTGGCGTGCTCTGGTGGCCTAGTGGCAAAAAGCTGTACCGCAATCCCAGAGGTGAGCAGTTTGAAGCCACAAGATGCTCTGCTGGAGAAGGAGGGATAATCTCCTCCTGTACCAGTCAGATCTGATTTGATGGTACATACACACAAAAATAATAAAAATAAAATATTATATATATAGTATAATTATTGATTTTAATGTTATAAAACAAAATGTATGAATGAAAAAGTATTTTGCTTTTGTAAACTTTCACTCAAATCAGTTCAAAAAATATTACTGAAATAGCTTTAAGTTAAAACATACATTTGATTCTTGAAAACTATGTAAAAGGAACATAAAAAAAGAGTAAGATATCACAATAATTTTTCCACACATTGAAATGATAATATTTTGAGTGATGATGTTTTTGTATGTACCATCACGCTGGAACAGGCCTATAGCTGATCCGTCAGTGGGCTTTTGGAGGCAATATATCACATGGGATCAGACTGCCCACCCTTCTCCCATAAAGTTGCTGGTGAATTCAAATCACATACCTGGGTTTGAATCTACCACATTTATATGCTAGGGTTAAATGGCATGCACTAAAATTAATTTCACCTGCTTTTCCCTTTATAAATATGGCTATTCCAAGCCAAATAAATTGTCTCTGAATCATTTTTTACTTGAAGTGACCCTTGAGTGTCAAAGTACAACTGTTGTCTAGGGTTTTCAGCTACTGACTTTTCATCAGTAGATTAGTGGGTAATCAGCAGATTAGAGGTATGACTCTGGGTGGACTTGAACCATCAAACCGGTTAGCAGAGTGCTTAAGAATTTTAATCATGTCAAGTTACAAAGTCAATAGAAAGAAATAGTATTTCTAAAGACTAGCACATTCCTCCTCATGAAGCCCAGCATCGGGACTTGAGGTGAACTAGTCAACTACCAGTGATAAACAGATTGCACAACCCTGCCTACTAAAACTAAAGAGGACCTGAAGGATTTACTCCACAGAGTCAAGGACTATATAGTCTTTAATGTGGATTGAAACTTAACATCAAGAAGGCAAAAGATTCTCACCACTGGGTCATTTGGCACCACCATGATGGATGGAGAAAAACAGACAGTTAACAGTTACAGCTTGCTCGGCTCCACGGTCATCATGCTTGGCACAGCAGTCAAAATCAAAAGAGGAATTGCAATGGGAAAACTGCTGTCAATGATCTCTTCAGAGTACTGAGAAGCAATGTTGTCAGTCTAGACGCTAAGGCACACCTAATCCAGTTTATGGTCTTTCAAATTACTTGACATGTATCATAGAGCTGACAAATGACTTAAGAGTGACAGAAGAACTGATACCTTCAAGACGTGATGCTGGAGAAGAGTAATGAACATACAATGGACCACCAATAAGTCTGTCTTGGAGAGGGTGAAACCAAGTTTCTTCTTGGAGGTTAGGATTTTGAAGCTCTGTCTTTGGAAACGTGCCCTTAGAGGAAGACATAATGCTTGGAAGTGTGGAGTGACAGTGGAGGAGAGAAAACCCCAGATGAGACAGGCTAACACAGGAACTGGGGTAACAGGGCTAGGTGCATCAGAGTCAGACTGTCTCAGGATAGGGCAGGCTTCAGAGCTGTTGTATGTCTGGTTGTTATGAGTAACAGGTGACTCCATGGCATATAACAACATACTAGCAAGTAGTAACCACAATTCAAAATCAACACAACAAAATATAATGTTGTGGTTAGGTATGTTGTTTTTGTACCCACTGAGTTGCAATCGACCCATAGTGGGTTTTCAGAAGCAGTTAATCCCATGGAAGGAGATTGTTCATTCTTCTCTTGTGGAGCAGCTGGTGGCCTTGAACTGTATGGCTTCGGGTTTGCAGTGCAGCTTCTTGCCCCTATGTCACCAGAGCTCTAGAGCTCTCTTTGTTATTTACAGCTGGTATAAAAAGCACAAGGACCATGTGCAGACAGGTATGTCTGACATTTACTGACTTTACTAAGTGTCTCTGTCAACAACATCAATAAAACAATACCACATCCGGTGAGGTCAGACATGTCTCTCACACTCCATAACTTGTTCTACTTATGTTAACACCAATCTTACTGCTTTGTTGGGTCCAAAATCTAGTATGGTAGCTCACAGACCAAAAAGAAACTTCCTGGTGAAGTCAAAAGGTTACAATTCAGATTAGTAGCAACATAGTCCGAACAGCTTCTGAAATGTGCATTTGGGCACTTCAACCTTGAGTCTCAAGGCCAGTGTTACAAAGTTCTCAGTCCTCCTAATTATGCCCTCCCTCCTCCTGTTGTCCAACAAACTTGGCAAAGGCTCTTAGCCTGTGGTTTCTATGATGTAGCAGCTCCAAAGCCCCATCTCATGTCAGGTCTCTGGTTTGGCCATGGTTGCTATGCCATAGGCATAGCTGGAGACAAACTATCTGGTCTTAAAGGGTGTTCTACAGTCTCTTGTTTCTTCTTTTTCTCTGGGGTGGGAAAGGTCTAATTTTCCTGCTGCTGGATTGCGCATTATAATGGCAAGGCTAGCCTTATGGATTGGTGAGACTTGTCAATGTTCTTGTGGAGAGGCTAACGCACCCCATTTACAACTACCACTCATCTACATAGCAAAGCCAAATTATGGCTTAAAAAGTCTTTCTGAACAAAACTCCAAAGGTGGGTTGGCTCCTCACTCAAACACGCTACACACAATAGAAGAAAGCATCATCCTCACAATCTCTACTGTGTTTAAAGTCCTTTCCCTCTCTTGTTGACCCTTTACTTTTCCAGTTCCAGGAATTAATCCCTTTTGCTAACAGATCAAAAGTGTGAGTGATGACGTTTTTCCATCCTTGCTTCTAAGGTGCATTCTGGGCACACTTCCTCCAAGAGAGAACTGTTACTCTTGACAGTGATGGCATACTCAATACTCATCAAAATTCAAAGGCATCAGTTTTTCTTTGGTCTCTATTAATTCTCTAGCTTTCCCATGTATACAGGGCAAATGAAAATACCAAGGTGTGGCTCACACACATCTTAACATTTAAAATGACATTCTTGAACATCAGCACTTTATAGAGGTCCCTGAAAGCAGACTATGCAAAGTGGAATACATCATTTAATTTTAGGTCTGATGCTTTCATGGGTGTTGATTTGGGATTAAAGTACAATAAAATTTTTAAGAATACCAATCTTTTCTCTATTACTCATGATGCCTATTTGTCTAGCTATAAAAATTGTTTGATTTTCAGTGAATTGTAATGCATACTAAAAGCTGTATTTCAGTTTAACGAGTTAAGTACTTCAAATAGTTTACTTTTTCCAAGCAAGTTTGTATCATCTGCATAAAACAAGGCACTGATGAGTCTTCCTCTCATCTTGATGCAACATTCTTGTCCAAATAATCCAGTTTCTCAGATTATATGCTCATATAGATTGAACAGGTATAGTAAAAGGATATAATCCTGATTCAGAGCTTTGTTGTCTTTAAACCATGAAGTATCCCTTTGATCTGGTTGAAAGCTGCTTTTGTAAGTTCAATATAAACATAATTAAGTTTTTTGGAATTTAAAAAAAAATTTAGTTTATTATTTTTGTCTTTATACCATCAAATCAGATCTGGCAGGAGGAGGCTGCCCCTCCTTCTCCAGCAGAGCACCTGGTGGATTCGAACCGCGCCCCTCTGGTTGCTATGCAGCTTCTTGCCACTAGGCCAACAGAGCTCTCCAGTTTTCTGGAATTCTTGTTCTTCTCAATGCTATCTATAACTTATTAGGACCCATAAAATCAAATACTTCTGCAAAGGCAACAAAGAACATGCATTCTCTGTTTTCAACCAAGATCCACCTGGTAATAACAATGATATACTTTGATTTCATGGCCTTTTCTTAATCCACCTGGAATTTCTGATCAAAGTTATATTCATCAATTTCTGCAGTCTTACTTTTTGTCAATCCTTTCAATTGGGCTTGGACTATTTCTTTCAGTCCCTCTCACTGGTTCTTGAGCATATGCTACTTCCTGAAATGTCAACATTGACCTTTTGGTACATGACTAGGTTTCCCTTTCTTTCTTAACTTTTAAATGGCATTTGCTTTCTTCACATGTGTTTTAAGATTACACATGACAAAAAATAGTAATGCTTTGTACAATGAAAACCAAAGAACATTGTTGTTATGTCCTGTCAAGTCGGAACCAACTCACGGCTGGCTCCCCAGTGGGATTTCAAAGGCTGTAAATGATATAAGAGGAGACTACCCATCTCTTACTCAAGAAAATAGAGGGTACTGCTACTCAGTAATAAAATAAATGAATTCTTAACATATGCCAAGGCATGGATGAATTAAAAAATAAATAAAATTATGCTGTTTTAGAAAACAAGACTAAAAAATTAAAAAGTACATTTTGTGTGTTTCTATTTATATACAACTCTGGAAGAAGTAACTAATCTACATTAATAAAAATAAAATAATTAATGGCCTGAACATGAAGGGTGGTAGATGGGAGGAGGAAAGGTAGATAGAATAGAAAAAGGCATGAAGAAACTTGGTCAGGCAGTAAATATCTTCATGATCTTGACCTGCATGATTTTCAAAGGTATATACATAGGTCACAACTTCTCAAACTGTATACTTCAAATATCTGTAGTTTGTTTTATATCAACTAAGGAGCCCTGGTGGTGTAGGTGTAGTTGGTTACACCTGGTGCTGTTGAGCTGCTATGCAAAGGTAGGCAGTTCAAACTGAGCAGCTTCACCACAGAAGAAAGATGAGGGAGACGGCGCCCAGCGGGATATTCAGCTCAGCAGCGGTACAGAACCCCATGAGCTGGAACGGACGTGAAAGCAGAGGGTCTGGTTTTGGATTATATCTATTATACATACTCACAAGCCTGTTAGCATTTCTTTTTACCTCTATTTGCTTAAAAATAAAGAACTAGAATATAAGTTTTCTTACTCCTAGATTATCAGTAAAACAGAAGAAACCATTTGTCTCATGAATTTAAAATGACTAATATAGTTTTAAAATACAGATTGAATAGTAACGTAACAATGAGCAGTGTTTATCAATTTTATATTAAGATTCATCAAAGATGGTTTTAAAATGTTAAATGTTGTCAAAGTATAAACTTTTAACATTTCTCATATCGTCTGTAAAAGATACTACTAAAAAAAATAAAAGATACTACTAAAACAACCCAACTACAATAAAACCATAAAAATGCCAATCTAAATAATATTTATAATATCAAAGAAAGTAACTAGTGGTAGATTTTTTTCAAAATGCAAAAAAAAGGTACATTGGACTTTTGAGAAGAGCTCAAGATGATAAAATTAGGTTTCAGCAATGAACAGTGCAATGTCTAATAAACAAAAAACTTTAAATTTGGACTCCTACTTTTAAAAAAGTAGCATAGGAATGTAAGAAAAGAGAAAACAAGAACATAAAAAAAACCCCAGAAAATAAAGCCTGACTAGAGATTTTTTAAAAGCAAATAATAAATAAAAACAGAAGAAAAATTTTATGCTACTTATGTGACTGTTAAGGCCAAAACAATCTGCTTCCCAGAAGCTTCTCCTATTCATTAATACGTTCAAGATTACAGAAAAGATAAAATTATAGAAAGATTATAGAGATGAAGCCAGACTCACCCCAGGTAATACAACTGCTCCAATTCCGCTTTTTAACTTAGCTCTGCCTCTTCCACCTCGCCCTGACAGTCCTGCACCGCGAGGTCTCCGCTTTCCTGGAAATCCTGACCCACGTCCCTATACAACATAAGTAAAAAATAAAGCAGTTTTTAAAGCCAAAGAGAATGTTCAAATCCAAATTGAGCAATATATAACACTGTATTAAATTTAGAGTACATCCACTCCATGAACCAGAGTAAAACAACAAAAAAAAATAAAATTTGGATAGTTTATGTTCATTTCAGAAAATTATCTGGTCTTTATGCTATTGATAGAATACATATTAAGAGACTAGATTATTTTTTTTTCTTTAAATATATATTCTGTAACTTAAAAATAGGCACATAACTATTATAAGCCAAAGAAAATAAATTTCTTAGTCCAATGAATGAAAAACATTTTAACCTATAAAATGCTTATTATTTTAGAAACAAGTTTTGTTCTGTCAGTGTGAATGCTTTCTATCAGTAGATCTTGGTATTAATTTTCCATATAAGTTGCTGCTGACTCGATGGTAATGAGTTTGAGAATAACAATAATACAATGTAGAAATCTGATGTGCAACATAATTTTCAACAAAGAATATATGAAAAGACTTTTGCTAATTTAATTAACCTCACAGTAATTATAGTTCTATTTATTGTACACTTACTGACCTCACTCTATATAGATACAGGCGCTTTTTACTCTCAACAATTCTGTAACATAGATAGTATTTCATTATTTCCATGTTTTAGTATACTGAGATGGAAAAGGTCAAGTAATTTAAGGTTACAGAGCAAACAAGCTTGGCTCCAGTATCTAGTATTTTTTTTTAAATTATTTTATATTGGTTTATTTACAAAGTTTGCATATCTTTGTGTTTCACACTGGCTCTTTCCAATTTCCCTCACCAAACTGTGCAACCCTATTAATGCACCCCCATCCCTCTGCTCCGACCCGCCCCCACCTCTACAATAATGGTTTTATACAACATTTGTCCTTATGGGACTGAGACAGTCCACTTAGCATAAGGCTCTCCAGTCCCTCCCAAGTTAGGTAGTTGTTGTTGTTTTGTTATGTGCTGTTGAGTCAACTGCGACTCATAGTGACCCTATGTACAACAGTGCTTTATCCTGTGCCAATCTCAAGGTCTCTGACATGCCTACCTGAATTAACCCAGTCACTATGAATCAATCCACCTCACAGAGGGTCTTTCTCTCCTGCACTGTGTCTCCACCCTCCCAAGTATGATGTCCTTCTCCAAGGACTGGTCCCTCCTTGCAACATGTCCAAATTATGTCAGACGAAGCTTCAGAATCTTTGCCTCCAAGGAGTAGCCTGGTTTAACCCTCTCCAGGATGAATCTCTTTGTTTTCTTAACAGTCCATGGCATATTCAATACTCTTCTCCAACACCACAACTCAAAGGCATCAATTCTCCTTCTGTCCTCCCTAGTCACTGTCCAGCTCTCTGACTCACAGCAAGTGATTGCAAAGACCACGGTCTGTAATTTACAAAATAACTGCTCCTGCATGCTGTGTAGGATTCCAAGCTGCGAATGTACCACAATTTCTCAATCCATCCAATTGTAGTTAGAAATACAGGCTATTTCCATGTTCTTGTGCAATCTTAACCACTATCTTCCACTAAATTATCTGAGTTATTTTTTTGCTAGTGAAAAACAGATTTACCCCTGCTATTCAGTTTCTTTACTATCTAGACATATTTATATGAATAGGTATGATCACCTCAATCTGTCAAAGTTTTAGAGGTATATTTATTTTAAAATTAGAGTAAAGGTGACAAGAAGATGGGGGGAACCCACTTATGTCATGTAGATGATAATTACCTCAAATGGAAAGAATCTCCTTGATGTTTAAATAACAAAAATTCTACAGGAAAGCATATTTAATTTGATATTTTAATATATAAATATAAGCACCTCTGTTATTGTTACTTATTCTTAAGATATATTTATTACTACTCAAAGAAGAGGACAAAGGACAAACCCTAAAATGGATATAAATAAATGTATTATGTATATTTAAAATAATTTAAATACAAAGGGCAATTCTTTCTAAATCTGTTTAACTCTTGACAAGTTAAATGAGGTCACCTCTTCAACTGATCTCATTTATCTCATTTTCAGTTGGAAATGTTAAATGTA
The DNA here is from genome assembly GCF_000299155.1 of Elephantulus edwardii. Lineage (NCBI taxonomy): Eukaryota > Metazoa > Chordata > Mammalia > Macroscelidea > Macroscelididae > Elephantulus > Elephantulus edwardii. Next base: position 831,092 of record NW_006399911.1, on the reverse strand, counting down.
TTTTATAGCAGAATGATTTGAAAGTTAAATTATTTCAAAATAACATACTGCAAGCATAAAAAGAAACACATGGACGAGGATAAATTTTACAATTTCCTGTTTACAAATTACTTCTCCCAGTCTTTTTTCCTAAAGAACTATCCTTTAGATCTGTTGATGGATTCATTAACTTCTTTGAAAGAATAGTGGGTTTCAGTAAAAATTTTATTTAAAAATATGTATAAAAGATTTTTTAAAAATTCAGTCCATGATTACACCAAGATTATAGCAATTGTCAAACAAGTCAACTTACAAACAATGCTTATACTTGGAAAGCAGTTCTTCATGGAGGGGAATAAAGGGACACGACTCTTTAATTCCTTTGTAATCATTCATTAGTCTAAATAGTCTTATTTCAGCAATATATTAAAAAAAATGTGTTCTCTAGCTAATAAAGTATAATAACTTTTGAAATGATTAATTCTTTTTTAAAAAAATTAGTAACATTATAAATTAATCATAGTGTTTCATTTACTTCAAAGGACCAGCAAGGTCACCCACAAATGATGCCGTCAGTGGGTATAATGTATATGTAAGCAGATGCACAGAGGTTCATTCAATGCTGACGTTATTAATACAGAAAATAAAATCTGCAACAATTCAGGTATTACTTCTTTTATAAATAATGAAATTGATGATAGCATGAATGAGCAAGTCTTTAAAAATCTCAGTATATATGGTAACAATTGTCTCCCTTGTAGGAATACTGATGCTTAATATAAGAAGTAATCATTCTAGGAGAGCTCTGGTGGCCTAGTGGCAAGGAGCTGCAACTACAATCCCAGAGGCGCATGGTTCGAATCCACCAGATGCTCTGCCAGGGAAGGAGGGACAATCTCCTCCTGTACCAGTCGGATCTGATTTGACGGTACACGCACACACACACACACACACCAAAAAAAAGAAGTAATCATTATAAAAAAAAAAAAATAAAAATTTAAAAAAACACAACCCACCACAAAAAACCACAAACACCCACCAAATTATAAAAAAGTATTATAAACTTATACTTCAATTCAATCACACAAAATTGCACTTTAATATTTACCTAACCCAGATTTTAAAATAGAAAACTGTTGCTTCTTTATATTAAAATTTTTTAAAACACAGAAAGGTTTTCTTTTCATTTTTTTCATCGTTGCATATTGTCTTCCACCCTTCTTCAGCCCTCCACATAATGCACCTCTCACTGTCAAATATATAGATATATATTAACATTTTTATATTAAAATAAGAAGCTGTGATAGCTGGACTATTCACGTGTAAGAAAAAGATTCAGTTCTTAACTCTGAGTAGGAAAACACAATCAGAAAGAAATGATATGAGATTATTACCACTTTGATGCTCCAAATAGCACTTCCAGGAAGCTGCCTGGGTTTAAAAATTTCTCGACCTTCTGAAATTTCTGGGGACCAGGAAGGTGGGCTCACTGTATTATGGGTACTCCAAGCTCCCTAGGATATGGCAGGTGAGAAAACAGATGTGTAAAATTCAGCAACGTAAAAGCTCAAAGCCAGTAACTAAGGAATTTTAAAATAGAAACAAACACAGACAAGTGGAATTTCAGTACAAATTGTTTTAAAGCAGGGAAAATAAGCTTATCACTTACAGTGACTTGTAGCTATTTTATTACGGTTGAAATATTTGTGAAACATATTACATATTAATGTTCATCAACATGAACTAGCACCAAAAAGCAAAAATAAAAGTCAATCAAATCCTAGTCATTAAAACAAGAAACCCCTCATGGACTATCTTTTTCTAGCAACTCTTATAATACTGTAAAGAAATATATCATCCTAGAGAATGGTCTGTCTATGGTAATAAACAATCAAATAAGTTGGCCAAAGAAAGTCAACTAGAAATACAGGAAATCAACATATAAATGTACACTTTAAGTTATGGGAAGTTTTTAAGTGCAATATCACCATAATCTTGGTGTTTAATTATACTTTTTCACTGGTTGTTAATTATGGGGTTAAGTTTAATTTAGGAGAATGAACATTATTCTGTGATATCCAGAGGACTAATCTGAAAAGAGGGAGAGCTCTGGTGACCTAGTGGTAAGGAGCTGCACTGGCTCCCATGAGATTAACTGCCACTGAAAGCCTGCTGTTGTTAACAGCACATACCACCACCACCAATTTCAAAAGGGGAGCTCTGGTGGCTGAGGGATAAGAAGCTGCACTGCCAATCCAAAGGAATACAGCTAGAATCCATTAGATGTTTCCCATGACAAAGATGTATTTCCCATGCATTTTCTCTGAAAACCCACTGGACGGTTAGCTATTCTTATTAGTTGTTTCCAACTTGACAGTACATGACAACAATAATCTGAAAAGAAGCAGCTCATTCTGGGAAAGGTAGAGGGATCAGAAAGAGGAGACAAGACAAACTGACACAGCAAATGGAAGAATGGGCTACGACAGATCAGAGATAGTGAGGATGGCACGGGACATGGCACCTAATAACAACTGTAATTTGCAAAGTGAAAGGATAGTAAAAGCAAAGGGTGTTGCATTTGCAAAATACAAATACTTGCAAAATATTGGAAAGATATTAAAGTTATAGTAAAGATAAGGCATTTCATTCCTGCAAATAGTCAACAATAACCCGAAGTAATGTGATGTACAGGATAAAGAAAAATATCTGCTGCATAAAAATAACATTTTAAAGAAAACATGTCAAACAATAAAAAACCCTATAATTTACTTATTAAATAACCAAAATTTAAGACAAAATTAACAGTGCTTTCCAGTTCTTTAGAATATTAAACTATTACTATGCTATCAAACACATGAAAATACTGTTAGGGATTAAAATAAACCTTAATATCCTTTGATTAAGGGAAAAGTATTAATAAATAACATTATTTTGGGGAAAACCAAACAACGACAGATTAATTTCACTTTTGATTCATTAGCTCTAAGACCAAACATCTTAAGTTCAACAACCCCACTGATTCCACAGCAAAAAAATTTTTTAACACTTCAAGATTATTCTTCTGTTTCTCCCTGATCCATCAAAACTCAGCTAACTTTACCTAGGCTCCCTGAACAGTTATGTTCAATTTACTGTTAACAGTGACCACTGTAATTAAATTCTTTTGTTGCTTTCCCATTATCAAATCTTTCATGTATACGATATCTCAGTCTTTGGGCAGGGGTAAGCCCTGGTTGCACAGTGAGTGTTAAGGTGCTGACTGACAGAAAGGTGATTGGACTCCAAGGATGCACAGTGAGTGTTAAGGTGCTGACTGACAGAAAGGTGATTGGACTCCAAGGAAAAAGATCAAACAGTTGTTTCCCACGAAGATTTACATTTACAGCCTTAGAAACTCCCTAGAAGGTAACTATGAGTCAGAAGCAACTGGATACCAGCCGGTTTAGATGTGGATAGATGCTATTCTAATATCTGTTTATTCAAACTTGCAACAGTTGACATACAAATATGTCAGATTCTTTTTTTGTTGTCCAATCGATCTGACAGCCCCTCCTTCTCTAGCAGAGCATCTGGTGGATCTGAACCATGCACCTTCTGGATTGAGGTGCAGCTTCTTGCCACGAGGCCAGCAGAGCACCCTTTATGTCAGATTCTTAAATAACAATTTGGCCATGTTTAAACTGCCCTTTTTCAAGCCCCTATAAAAAACGTCTTCCTCCACATGACCTCAAAAGAAACTGGTGTTTCCTAGGTCTGATGTGCATTTTTAAAAATTGTCACCTAAATTGTTAATCTACTATAAAGGCTCTAAATGTCATCCTGAATGCTGTTGATTTCCAGAGTTAACATATCTAGTTTTAACTTCTGCTTAACAAAGTTGGTGTGATTTTCCACCAAGTGAGTGTAAGCTTTCCAGAAACCCAAAAGCCATCTTTAACCTGATCCTACAACCATTATCCCTACCATTGTTCAATCAAAATCATTAATAAATTAAAATTTGTTAACTTCAGGTTTTGTCCCAATTCTACTTCTTTTGCCAGCAGCCCAGCCCTGGTCACCAACTCTTATGGGACCTGCTTCCAAAGTCAATTGGGCTTCATGCTCTTAGATCTGCAACTTCTCAAGCTTTTCTTAAACAACAGCCAAGAGTGAATTTAAAAATATAATTCTACCCAAGAAATTGACTCTTATTTTAAGCCCTTCCATTGTCCCTCAGTGTACTTAAAAAGAAACCTTGACCAGTAGCTCTTTCCAAAAGTATCTTAACGGCCTCTTCTGCCAGTGTGCCCCAATTACTGTCTTCCTTGCTCTTATTAAAACATAACATACTGAAAGTATTTCCCCACTATTTCAACTCTCTAACCAGTTTAAAAATACCTAGCTTCTTAGTATTTTTCTAGTATAGTCCTATTTCCTTAACAAAGTGGTCTTTGCAGAATACACAAAAGAGTTACTATCCCCTTCACTAAATTTTCAGGATCCCCTGACTGTATTAAATCTTCAGGATCTCCTGACTGTATCATAATTTGTGTACATGTATAGTTTTCTGTTGTCGAAACTGAGAAGGACTTCATGGACTTGCTGCGGAGGGTAAAGGACTGCAGCCTTCAGTATGGACTGAGGCTCAATGTCAAGAAGACAAAGATTCTCACCACTGGACCAATTGGTAGCATCAGAATGGATGATGAAGAGACTGAGATTGTTCATAGCTTCAGTTTGCTTGGCTCCACAGCCAACACTCTTGGCACCAGCAGCCAGGAAATCAAAAAACATATTGCGATGGGAAAGTCTGCTGTTAGGGACCTCTCTAAAGTACTCAAGAGCAACGGTGTCTCTCTGGAGACTAAGGTGCACCTGATAC
>NW_006399911.1:815786-825020 GCF_000299155.1 Elephantulus edwardii | reverse complement strand
GTATTCTCAATACTCTTCTCCAGCACCACAGCTCAAAGGCATCAACTCTCCTTCTATCCTCTTTGGTCATTGTCCAACTCTCTGATGCATAATAAAGGATTGCGAAGACCATGGTCTGTATGAAACTGACCTTAGTCTCCAGAGAGACACCATTGCTCTTCAGTACTTTGGAGTGGTCCCTAACAGCAGACTTTCCCATGGCAATGCGCCTTTTAATTTCCTGGCTACTGGTGCCAAGAGTGTTGACTGTGGAGCCAAGCAAAATCTAGTCCATAAATTCCGCATGGACATTGCAATAAATGATCATATCCAGAAGAGAAGAAGAAGGTGCCATGGGGAGGATAGCAAGTGCCAGAACTGGTAAAAAGGTTCAAGGATACAGGTATGTCTGATTTCCACATCACTGGGATCAATCTTGGACTGATCCCAATTCTCATCAGGCCTCCTGAAGTTAAACAAGAGTTAAGTGAAAGACTGAGATAAAAATATAAAAATGGTATGAAGTGATAAATCTTTTTTCTAATCTACCTATTACTAACTTTTTAGAGCTTTTGTGGAGCATTATAGTTAATGTATAATAAATTGAAACTTTTCTCTACTTTCGGAGTTAAGATGAAACAAGCACCATGAGAGAAAGTGTTTAAATTGGTAGAATAGGGTTATTTCATTGCTGTTTTTTTTATGAGTTCTTTAGCTGCTCCCTGAATAATGGGCAGTCTCCTCCCATGCAACTTACTGCCTTTGAAAACCTGAGGGAGGGTCAGCTATGAGTTGGATCTGACTTGGCATGCAGTTTGAATCTACTAGATGTTTTGATTTGTTGTTGTTAAGTGCCATCGTTTTGATTTACTACCTCTAAAAATCTGTTGGAGTCAGCTATGAGTGAGTTCCAACTTGACTAAATATAATCACCACTCCTCATGTAGATGTCCAGATTACATCTAGGTATTAGATTACCTATGAGAACATTTGATGGTGAAGAGATTGAGATTGTACACAGCTTTAGTTTGCTTGGCTCCATAGTCAACAGTCTTGGCACCAGCAGCCAGGAAATTAAAAGGCGCAATGCAATGGGAAAGTCTGCTGTTAGGGACCTCTCCAAAGTGCTGAAGAGCAAGGTGTCTCTTTGGAGATTAAGGTGTGTCTGATACAGGCCATGGTCTTCACAATCACCTGTTATGCATCAGAGAGTTGGACAATGACCAAGGAGGACAGAAGGAGAATTGATGCCTTTGAGCTGTGGTGCTGCAGAAGAGTATTGAGAATACCATGGACTGCTAGGAAAACAAACAGATTTGTCCTGGAAAGGGTTAAACCAGGTGGCTCCTTGGAGGCAAGGATTCTGAGGCTCCATCTAACATACTTTGGACATGTTGTGAGGAGAGACCAGTCCTTGGAGAGAGACACCATGCTTGGGAGGGTGGAGGGACAGCGCAGGAGGGGAAGGCCCTCTATGAGGTGGACTGATTCAGTGACTGGGATAATTGGGATGGGAGTGTCAGAGAGACAGAGTGGAGTTTAGGGCTGTTGTACATAGGGTCGCTATGAGTTGCAAGCGACTCGAAGGCATATAACAACAACATGAGAACATTGAAAAATTAAATTCTGAAATGTATATAAATAACTTCAAGAAAAGGGAAAAACAGATTTCTTGTGGTCTTCCATTGTTTGAACCAATTTCCTTCTCCGAAATCACTACTGTCAATTTAATTCTGACTCACAGAGCCGGCAGGACACAGTAAGTAGACGTATCCCATAAGACTTACAAGGATGTAAATCTAGGGAAGCTGATTTCCCCACCATTCTCTCATGGAGTAGCTACTCCGTAGGCCTCTTCCTTCATCTACTACCTACCATAAATGTAAATCTGTGCTCTTGTCTGTGAAAGTCTGTGTCTGAAGTGAAAAAGAAATACAGAATAATTTTCTATACATAATCGTCAGAAAAACTTAGGTTCCTATTTCCACAGCTGAAGCATGTACTTGAGGTATATTTAAAACATTCTTGAAGAAAATAAGCATGGTTTCTCACTAAATATTATTTAAGCTTTTTCATTCAAAGGGTACATTATAAAACAAAGCTTCAATTAAGAAACTCTTTGGGAGCTCTGGTGGCCTAGTGGCAAGATACTGCACTGCAGTCCCAGAGGTGCGCAGTTCAAAATCCACCAGATGCTGTGCTGGAGAAAGAGGGACAATCTCCTCCTGTACCAGTCAGATCCGATTTGACGGTACACACACAAAAAATAATTTTTAAAATTAAAAAAAAGAAACTCTTTTAAGAAAAGGTAATACAATTTGGCTTGCTATTTGATAATGGACTCCCAAGACAGTGATCTTATTTTTCTGTGTCTTGGGAGTTTCCCCTCTCTCTCTCACACACACATACTCCCTCCTCCCCATTCACTGAAACTGAAAATACATGGAGTGATTTTGTGTTACAACAAAGAGTTTGGGAGTTACCAGTTTTCAAATCAGTTTTGTCCTAGAAACAATCTGAGAAAGTAGAAATCTTTCTCCATTACTCACTCATTGCTGCTGGGTCAGACCTGACTCCTGACTGACCATCCAGTGGGTTTACGGAGCTTGTAGATCACAGGAAAGGAGACTGCCCTCCTTTCTCCTGTGGAGCAGCTAGTGGATTTGAACCATCAGAGGGGCACCACCTATGGGTTAGCAGCACCAACTCCCTATACACTATGTCACCAGAGCACTATATGTCCTTGAAAACATGTTTCTTGTAAAATTACAGAAATATAACTAGCTTACAATCTTTATTTGGTATTTTTAAAATGTCAAAAAGATTCTGGAACTAAAATTTTTCTTATTTTTAAAAATGTTTTGGCTAATGGGGTACTCCCTAAGCCATATATGGTGGTCTGGTGGCCTAGTAGTAAGGAGCTGTACTTCAATCTCAAAGGAACATGGTTCAAATGTGCTCGAGAGAAGGATGGGCAGTCTCCTCTCATGCAATCTACTGACTCTGAAAACCCACTGGAGGGTCATCTGTGAGTCAGTTCCAACTCACCACAACTGCCATATATGGCTCCTGAGCCATTTGCAATGTAGCTAGTATGATCTGGGAACTGTTAAACAAAAACTAGATTTCAAATACGTGAGAAAAGAATGTAGCTATCTCTTCTAAGTTATACTAAATATACTTAATATATTTATATTCTACATATTGATTAAATGCTGAAACAATAATTTGAGATTAACTGGTTAAATGTTGAACTGTTTTTCATCTTTCTTTTTGTCTTTGACTATTAAGAAAATTTAAAATTATACATATGCAGCTTATATTGTATTTCCCCTAAACAGCACTGGCTTAGCCTTCTATCAGCATACATCTCTTCAGAGAGCATGGAATAAACCAATTACTAAAAATAACACACAACTGAATAAAAAAAAAAGGAAAGAAAATCTGAAAGATTAAAAGTGTTCATTTAATCTTTAAATGAGCTCTTAGAAAAATTCATGTATTAGAAATTTAACACAGATCACTGGACAAACATAAGGGTCTGAGTAATACAGAAAACAAAATGTGAAACAACTAAGTATATGTAGCTCTTTCGTTCAGATGGTATTCACTACACAGTAATAAATGACTGCATGAAGGAAATAGTAATGAAGATGACAATTACTATTTGAAAACAAAGAATCTTACTTAAATCACAACTTGCACTGTGGTGCAGGTGGTTCCAACTCATAGCAACCCTGCAATAGGTTTCTGAAGCTGTAAATTTTAACAGAAGGAGACAGCCCATGTCTCCACCAAGCAGCAGCAATAGGTGGATTCAAAAGGCTGGTGACTCAGCCATGGGTTTAGCCCTAGAGACTATACCATCAGAGCTCCCCAAATCATGGTCATTGTCATACAAATCCATCTTCTTTACCAGACAGCCTTAGGCTGTTAAGAATCTGCAAAATTAAACACTAAATAAAACCAGAAATGTAATTAGGAATGCATGATACCACAGAAATTCATGCAAAAGAATTCTGGAATTTAGCATTCCTCTTGCTGATACAAGACAGGAACACTCCTATCTGGGTGTGCATGGACCATTCCCTGGAAACTTTCAGCCTGAATACAACACACATGAATGATTTTATAAAACACTACCTATACGAATAACTGTACAAAATCAATAAAAAAGAAAAAAAAACAATCAGGAAGGGAGAACATGACATATAATCAGCTTAGAAGCAATATTTAGCAGCAATAGTAGTGACAAAAAATAAAATGTATTAAGATCAGGGAACAAAATAGAACATAAATCAATAACAAAATTGAGAACTTAAATACAGTGGAAATAATAGCAAATATAAAATTATGACTCCAGGGGGAGAAAAAGTAGAAACACACAAAGTTTGGTAGAAAGATCAATAGAAAGAAATAGCCCCAATATAAAGAATTTCCTTTCTCTATTAACTGTTTGTCTTTAGAGAGTAAAAATAAAATTTAAAAGAAACACTTAAAAATTTAAAGAATGTAAGTATCTGAACCAAAACTAAATGTGTGGTTTTTACTTCCACTGCATAAACTTTTCCAGAGTCAGAAATACATGTATTTCTGAAATAGATAATTACAAAATTCTTACACTTGTTAATGTGCCGTCGAGTTGCTTGCGACCCTATGTACAACAGCCCTAAACTCTGCTCTATCCTGTGCCAATCGCACAGTCTCCAACACATTCACCCCAGTCACTGAATCAATCCACTTCATAGAGGGTCTTCCCCTCCTGCACTCTCCCTCTACCCTCCCAAGCATGGTGTCCTTCTCCAAGGACTGGTCCTTCCTTATAACAGGTCCAAAGTATGTCAGACGAAGCCTCAGAAGGAGAAAAACTGGTTTGGTAAGAACAATCCCTCTTGAAAGAACAGAAGACAAATTGTAAGGAACTTATTTAAAATTACAGGAAGTATAAATAACAGTTTTAAAATTTAAACACACTTTGAACAATTATGACTCATTGGGTCTCCACTGGGTTTCTGAAGCTGTACATCTTAGGAAGAGCTTTCTCCTGTAGAAGGGCTGATGAATTAAAATGGTTGACTGTCTAACATTTAATCTATCAAGCCACCTGGGTTTGACAGACATTTCTGTCCCCTGCATACTACCTTTCACTCATTGACTCACTCACCCACATTCGACCTGTTCCAATTCATAGTAACCCTTCACTGGGCTCCAAGTAAATTGCAAGAAAAAAAACTTTCCATTTTTCCCTTGTGAAGTACCTAGTGGATTCAAACCACCAGACACGCATTCTTCAGATTAACAATGTTATTCATTATGGACAACACAAGAGCTATCCTGCATATATCTTTTACCATAGTGAAATAGCCAAATTCCATATAGCACTAAATATTTCATACTGGAGAATGAAAATAGATTGACCACATTTTGGGAAGGCTAACTTTTTTATATTAAAGTTACATTTTTCTATTTAATGAACCTTACAATTTCAAAATTGGATGATTAATGTATAAATTCTATTTAAAGATTATATTATTTTTTTAATAAAAAGAAAACTTTACTCATTATCTAATTTAAGCAACTTCAATTAGAGTCTTAGAAACCCCATTTTATAAACATTTCAGAAAGCAGTGATTTTGTAGACTAACAAATACGGAACAATAGTTATCTTCATTTTGCCATACACTGGATCTTAAATTCTACTATAAAAGAAAAGGAATTTAGCTTTAAAGAATCCCCAAACACAGAAAGAGTTCCTTTGACTTCCTCAAGATCAATAATAGAATGATTTTTCCTTAAACTGTTAACATAAATCCTAACTTGGAAAAAAAAATCCCATGAAAACTAGCAATTAGTAGAAAAACAAAAATGAAAAGTCTACATAACCAAAAATTCCCTTGATAAATGTAAATGTTTGTAAGATTGAAAATAAATACATGGAATCATTAAAGACTGGTTACCAAGGTTAACAGTAAAAATTAAGTCGATGACACATTTAAAGTTGAGTGAAGTAAAAAGCAAAATAGAGTAAAAAGTTCATCAAATATTGTAATTAATTATGCTAAATATTATAATTAGCTCTACAAAGCAAAATGGTTATAAATGACTGAATGAAAAACCAATATGGTTTGTAAACATTCAAATCACAAAATATATGGAATGACTAATATCAGTAAACATGAAACAGGAATAATAAATATTAGTGATATGATTTTAAAAAGATCTGTTATTAACGTGACATTGAACTAAAAGTGTTTAGAGAGTACTGCTATAGTAAACTATAATCAAACAGGACACATTTTATGATCCAATGAATTATCAGTTCCAAGTAAGTTAATTTCAAGTCTAATCAACTGCATTCTTCATGCACAGCATTAAAAGAAATAATCAACACACATTATAAATCAGCACTTTGAGTCAAAGCAGTACATATGATTTGATATAATTGCTCCAACACCTTTTCTGTCAACATCATTAAAATTACCCTACCTGTTTAGACCGAGGTCTACCAGGAGAAAATTTTCTTTTGGTAATAGCTGGTTTACCCATACCGATTTTTGGAGTGACTGAGAAGTAAGTTGTTGACATAATGTTTCCAGCAGAAGAACTGAGAGATGAAGGGTAACTATGAAGCATATCTTGTGAAGGCAAATCTGAAGAAAGAGTTTGAGGGGAAGACATATTTGCCTTGTTTGTGTCTACTACTGATGAAAAAGATGAATCTGTTTCAGATGCTAACTTTAAAGATGTGTCTCCTTGGCACGAACTAACTTTTACACAACCCTCAGTTGCAGAAGTCAATTCAAATTCCATAGGCCCAGTGGAGGACTGAGAATTTTCTTTCTGTTCCACTTGTAAGCTTTCTGTGGGCAGCTGTTCTTTAGGACATAAAGAAGTACTTTCCTCACATGGAGACACTAACGTTAATTTTGACGGCTGTGATCCTTCTGGCGATACCACCATTTTAGGTTCCTGTGACAAGTGAGGTTTCTCGCTTTGCACAATGTCCTGGTGTCCAATGGCTTCAACATTTTCAGTAACTTCCATTTGATTTTCATTTTGATCTTCAATAATCATATGCAGCACTTTAGAACACGTTTCCAGTTTTTCACCATCAACTTCATGAGAAATCTGATTTTCCAATTCAGGATTTACTTTCTTTTCAGATGATTCTGTAAAATTTAGAATATTATGTTAATATACATATTTTTTAAAATGTCTAAATATGACTAAAAGTAAAACCTGAGTAATATATACCATTCTTGATGCTCTAAAACTTGAATATAGTAAGCTTCAGCAGAAAATAAGGGAGTGGAGAGTTTTCTAAAAATTATTTTGGTTATCCTATATAGAATACCACCGGATCTAACAACCATTACTAGGTACCTCTCCTACAGAAATAAATATGACATAAACTGTTCATCACGGCATTTACGAGAGCCAAAAGATAAGAAAAAAACTCAAGCATCCATCAGCAGATGAATGGATTAACAAACTAAGGTACAGAAACACAATGAAATACTAATTAACACTGTGTGAAAATGAAGAATTTGTGAAATAGCTCATAATATGGGTGAATCTAGAGGACATGACACTGAATGAAATAAGCCAGTAATGAGAGGACAAATACTGTGTGAGTCCATTAGTATAAAACGTAAGTTTATATGCAGAAAAGAGACATTCTTGGATAGCTATGAGGAATGGGAAAGGAAGAGGAGCAGAGTGAAAATCAGATTATTAAGCACAGACACATAGTAAGACAGAGGGAAAAGCAATGCATATAGTAAGTAGACATCAGCATAGTAGCATTAAAGAAAAAAAAAGACAAGAAATAAACACACAAGACAGTCAACAAAGGTAAACATTACATAAATAAATCTGTACCATCAAGAATAATATTAATCTACAAGCACATGTTTAGACAGACAAGCAAGGTGAACAGATGTGGACAGTGAAAGGGACTACACTCTTAACTATACACAAGTTTAGCAGATGATTATTTCTAAAGGCTTATCTGTATATGTTTCAATGTATTTCTTAATCATAACTGATTCCCTTGAGGGAGTAATTTTCTCAGAATTAGTCTCAGATGATAACAAGATAAAACAGTAAAACAGAATCCAAGGCAATGTTTTACATCCTATTTTGGTGAGAAATGAGTAGGGTCCAAAAAGCTTGCAAGTAGAAATGAAAGGTGCTACTGCTCTTCCTGTCCAGGGCAATGAGGAACAAGTTATAGAAACAACAAAACCTTCAAGACTACACTTTTAGTTACCATTAGAACCCAGAACAAAATTCACCTTCATAGCTCAACCTGCACCCCAAAAAACAAACAGGCCTGTAAGATGAACATCAGCACCAGGGAGGCACTCACTTCTTACAAGAGTAAACAACATCAGAGTAAAGGACATCATCAGAAGGCAGGAATGACAGAGCAAGGAGGATTAACGCAAAGGAGAATCACAGGAATGAAGTGGGGGAAAGTACAGTTACAGTGTGAGTGCTTAATTAACACCATAAAATAAAATATGAATGAACATCAATTTGCTTTATAAACTTTTACTCAAATCACAATAAAACCAAGCTATACTAAAATAACCTCCTTGTTAAGCCATTACTTAAGTCAAAACTAATCATCAAGAAGGCAATTATTTGAAACAGATGAGGGAGAGAACAGTTTAAAAGTGATACATGATAGCTTATCATGATTATCACAGGAATCCAGAATTAAGATTGCACAGTAGAATCATTTGGGGGGGCAGGGTCGGGGTTGGGGGAATTGTATACCAATGAAGAAGTTTATCTTTTGCTTTTCAAAGAGAGGAGCGAACTGGGGAGAGGAGAGTAAAGAAAAAAGTACACTAATGAATGAATGAAAATCCAAAATCTCTGTAAATGTTCATTAAAATGAATAAAATTAAAAAAAAAAACACAACAAAGCAATTTTAAAATAAATCAGTCCCTGACCAGAAAATCTTCTAAAAACATGGCCTTTTAAAAGGATTGCTAGGGTTCCGCCACCAGAGACGGAGTTCAGCCTCCAGACAGGCCGGGAAAGACCCAGGAAGAGCAATAGTCAGCCATCCACCGCGGAAACCCAGAGGAGCGAAGACTACCCACCACTGTGTGACCCCCCTGCAGCCCGCACCTGTGTGACCCCCGACCAGCAGCGCCCAAGCCCCGCCCCCACCTCTTAGTGGTAGTGCCCAAGGCCTGTGCTCCTTACCCCCCTAGTCCCTTGCTTCCATGCACCTCAGC